>NC_143154.1:10743937-10899736 GCF_041381405.1 Jatropha curcas | reverse complement strand
CCATTCATGCTGGGTGTACCAGGCATTGTATATTGAGGGACAATTCCACATTCCTGTAGGAAAAGCGCAAAAGGTCCTGGACGTTGTTCGCCTGAACCGTCATATTTACCATAATATTCACCACCACGGTCAGATCGAATAGATTTAATCTTCTTTCCTAGTTGATTTTCAACTTCGGCTTTATAAGATTTAAACACGTCCAAAGACTCAGATTTTTCATGAATGAGATATAAGTAACCATAACGAGAATAGTCATCAATGAATGATATAAAATATCTTTGGCCATTTCTAGTTGCAATATGGAATGGACCGCAAATATCTGTATGAATCAGTTCTAAAACATTGGATGACCGAATGGCACCTAGTCTCTTTTGTTTAGTCTGTTTTCCTTTAATACACTCAATACAAGAATCCAAACCTGTGTAATCAAGTGTATCTAAGATACCATCAGAAACAAGACGCTCAATTCTCAATTTGGATAAATGACCCAAACGTCTATGCCAAAGTACAGCTGAGTTATCAATATTCAACTTTCTTTTGGTACCTCTTGTAGTAACATGCAGGGATTCATGATAACTAGTATCAATGTCTAACATATATAGATTATCACATTCATTCAAGCAACCAGTACCCAAAACTTTTGAATTCATAGATAAAGTGAATACACTGTCTCCAAAAGAACAATGAAAACCAGATTTGTCCAAAAAGGAAACAGAAATCAAATTCCTTCTAAAAGAGGGAATAACAAAAGTATCTATAAGATCCAAAAAATAACCAGTACTTAAACATAATCTAAAATGTCCAATTGCCTCTACTTCAACCGGATCGCCATTTCCTACATAGACGTATCTTTCACCGTCAGTTGGCTTTCTGTAGTTGAGGCAGCCCTGCAATGAAACACTTATATGAGCGGTAGCACCAGAATCCATCCAATAAGTGTTTTTAGGAGCTGAAGTTAAATTAACTTCACAACAGACTAAAACAAGGTACTTACCCCTCTTTGCAAGCCAAATAGCAAATTTAGGACAGTCCTTTCTCAAGTGATCCGTCTTTCCACAAAAGAAGCATTTTGGCACATAAGGCTTCTTTTGTACTGGATCTACAGCAGTAGCAGCAGCAGGTTTCTCAATAGCCTTTTCAACAGTCTTTGCAAAAGGCCTCTTTCTTTTCTTGTTCTTGCCCTTCCCAGCTGAAGAAACAAAATGAGCACTCTCTCTTTTGTTAGAATTCATCTTTTCCTCCTCATCAACACAATGAGAAATGAGCTCGTTAAGAGTCCATTTATTCGGCTGACAATTATAGGAAGTCCTAATTTGTCCATACTGAGAAGGAAGAGAATTCATAACCATATGGACTAAAAGGTCATCTGGTAAAGCCATACCCAGCGCCTTCAGTCTCTTTACAATTTGAGACATGCTAAGAATATGCTCCCGAACACCACCATTGCCAGCAAACTTCATGGAGGTTAATTTTCCTAAAAGTGTTCCCACTTCGGCTTTGTCATTCTTGACATAAGCCCTCTCCAGCTCGGCAAGATAGTTTTGAGCATTGTTCTTTTCAGCTGAGACAGAGTCTCGAACATGTTCTGGGACTCCTTTCTGCATGATCATCAGACCTAAGCGATTAGAACGCTCCCACTTCTCATACTGAACCCTTTGAACATCAGTGCTCGTATCAGTAAGAGGAGCAGGTTCGTCCACCCTGAATGCAAGATCCAAATCCATACAGCCCAGAAAGATCATAATGTCTGATTTCCAAGACTCAAAATTTGATCCCTCAAGTTTAGGGACACAATCAGGATTAAATGACATGTTAGCTGACATCGGAGAAAATAAACAAATAGATAAGTATAAGCTCACAATCCACAAATGAAACAATTCACATAAGTAGAGATCAAAAAATGGAAATAAGATACAGACACAACATTAATATTCTCATCTTTGGATGTAAAACATTAACTTGTAATTAGTATCTCAACGCAGCAATCAAATATTGATAACATAGTCCTGACAAATAATAAATCTTCCTTTGGGCCGATATATCATTGTCATGAAAATAATCAAACAATTATCACATACTTATTGCCAACATGTATTCAAAACTCAGCCAGATAGCAACCTTCCTTTGGGCCGATTAACTATCCGCAACGAATTCTAATACACCTGTCTAATATTCTAAAATAAATCAATTCAAGCAATAGAGGTCACTTTGGTGACTTATTGATCAAATCAATTTATTTTAATAAATATCAAACAGAATAGGGACTTAATCACTCCAAATTTTAATCTCAAGTCGACAAATTAATTCATTTAATTGTAATTAAAACAAAACAATTGCAATTAAATGAATTGATTGTCTAAATATTTAATAATCTAAAATTATTTAGCCTAAAAAAAAATTATAATCTAGTCTTTAAGTCACTAAATTAGAGACTAAGTTATAAAATTGGACTAAATAAATTTGAATAAATAAATTTTGGGGATCTAATTTAATTAAATATATATCCATGGGTCTAGACGAAAGAAAACAGGAAATTAGGGGCCTAATCTGAAGTTACAGAAAATTAGGAGCCTAATCTGAAGTTACAGAAACTTAGGGGCCTAATCCGAAATTATCCAGGGACCAAACCGTAATTTTTCATCCCTAACCCTAAAACCAACAAGAGACGGAAACTCCTTTCCGCCGACTCTCTTCAAAGAAACCTATACTGTTTTGTTTTTTTTTTTTTTTTTTTTTTTTTTTTTTTTTTTTTAAACAAGATCCGGCCACCAAAAAAACAACAAAATACCAAACGAACAATTAATCGTCAATGGCGTTAGTTCAAAACCTCTTACCTGTTCTTGGGAATCCGAAGAACAGTGAGAACAAAAATATATATATACATTTTTTTTATTAAACAAAACCCTCAATCTATAAACAGTAGGGTAAACAAATAAATAAATAAAAAATACGAAAATCAATCTAAAATCTAGCAATTATGCACAAGGCTCTGATACCACTTGTAAGAATTAATCTCAAAATGATTCAATAATAACCTAGATCGTGCAAACCACTAGATTCAACAAAATAGATTGAATAAGAAAAGGTTGCGTACCTGACATCGTTGTTCGTCGATCTTGATGTATAGAATTAGGTTTGCAGCCTTCCAGAGAATTGAAGAATCGATTTAGCGGAAGCAATACGAAAGGAACGTAAAACTGAATCGTATTCAACTCCTCTGGGGACCACGACCTTTATATACCTGTAGGGTTAGTACAATTCCTATTTCGGTCCTTTAACGAAATATGAATTATATAATGGTCTCTACACTTAATATCTATAATTAGTTGATACCTCAATAGTCAATTATTCACAATCAAGACCACATTTGAAATTGACTTTACAATTGGACTGCTGTACATATTTAATTTTACATATTAAGCCCACAATAGAAAATTAAATCCAACAGAGAGTATTATAATCATCTATCTTATGCCCTGCCCTTGGTGAAAGGAACAAAAGGCATTCACATTGAAGTGCTTTGGGACGGGGTTTGGCATAGGTCTGGGCTCAAATGGCTGGATCAACTTATCATCCATAGCCTTCTAGAAGATAAATGAAGAGGGACCCCCAAGTCTGTAAAGTTACGTTGGTCAATTCTGGAGACAAGTCTTGGAGGAGAAGGGGGAAGCTATCTATGGCCGGCCAGATTGGCTACTTCACTGCCTTTTTGAGCAACGGGAGGAACTGCATGATAGTTGGGCTGTTGGGGCTTTCTGTATTTGGAGGAGGAAGCCTGGTCTTCCTTATTTGGCCTGACTAGATTAGGTCAAAAATCTTGATGGTAGTAGCTATCAAGGCCATGAAGTCCGGAAGGTACTGTGTCCTCAACAGATTCTAGTAAAAAGGGAGCAGATTCTTGATAATGATATCGATTTGTTCTTGCTTTAAGGGACGGTTGAGCATTTGGGGAGCCTTGCCTCTCCACCTCATAAGGAATGAGGAGACAGACTCTCAAGCCCCTTGTTTGGTGGTCTATAGGTCCCTTCTAATAATGTCAACCTCAATTATTAACATGCCTACTATTGATATGTGTTTGATTACTCTAATTCTATGTGAAATCTAGAATAACAGAAATGAGTTGGTTTAGAATGCAAAAGAGAAATCTGCTATCAAATAGTTGAGTTAACAAGAAGCTTTTGATCTAAATAATTAGCAGCACGACAGAGTAAGAATAGTATTTCTACATATCAGGCTTCTATGACAGTTATAGTAGCTTCTATATGGACTCATCCGACTTTTTAAAGTATAATGTGAAAGTTGCATTGTTTTGTAATGATAGAAGGCTGGGTTTTACAATAGTGCTTCACGATGCTTATGATGGTCCTATTGCAGCATGCCATGGTTTGCTCTATGACCCTCAAGATCCTATGATGGCCGAATTTCTCGATTATAGAGAGGCTCTTATTGGACAAAGGAGGAAGTCCTTGATTAATTCGATTCAATATTTTTCCTTTTAATAAAGAAAATATTACTTCATTTATTTATACAGAAATTGAAATAAAAATTTATAATTTTTTTTGAAATTTTAAACAAAAATTTAATTAGATAATGCAACTTTGTTAAAATTAACCAACAATAATACTATGCCGTTTTAAATAACCTAAACACACACACGACGGCAAAAAAGTCAATAGGATAAAAGCCACAATTCTCCCTAAGCTGTGTTCATATCATCACGCAGTAAGTCAAGCCAACTCCTCTTCTCCACACCGACACCTCCATAGCCAGCTTCGCTTCTCCACACTGCATATCCTTCTTTTTTGTATATCTCAATTCAACAGTACTTCCTTCTGATTTGCCAAATCCTTAGGAATCAATCATATTTTGATGAAATAAGAATGAAATTTCCTTCTCCATCAGCCGGGTTATTCAGGACTCCATGGAAGTTCCAAATTTTGGAAGGGAAAAAAAGCAAGAAATTGGGAAGATGTGGAGGAGTGTAAAGAGCTGAAATTTTGAAGAGTAAGAAGCGAAAAGGAAGTCTTTGAAGGAGAGAAAAAGCAATTACTTTTAATTCTGTGAATTCAGGTTCATAATTTCTGAATCCCTATTTAACTTTATGCTTCTTTTCTTTTTCTTTCTTTTTCCATGTTTGATTTGATAAGAAGTCGGAAACAAAGTCTTTGAGAAACTGTCAGCATACTCAGCTGACGGCCGTTTCATCTTTACTTTGTGTTAGTCTCGGCTTGATTTGGCCGTACCCGTAGAATCGTCACGGCGATGGACGATTCTCCTCCGTGTTCAAATTCTGGTTAGTTGTTAAAATCCGGATCCTGCATTGAATCGATGGTGGTTTTGTAGGATCAGATCATAGGATCAGATCGGGAACCGTCTACGAATTGTAAATAAAACATTAAAGATACTAAAAATTTACTAACATAAACCTTTAATTTCAAAGAGTGCCTATAATCTACATTAGTCTATTAAACAATATAGATGTGTATTACAATATAAAATTTCATAATTCAAACTCTGTTTTCAAAATTTTGTATTACAACATAACACTTTGTCCATCATCAATATAATCAGCTTCATCAACATTATCAGTGTTTGTAAATAAAACACTTAAGAAGTTTCTAAATATTCATCATGTTTTCTTTGTTCTTCAGAATATGTTTGTTAGAAGTTTTGAAAATGGATCACATAGGTGGATAATTACATTTTATAAGGAAATATATATATATTTTTTTGTCTATTTAATTTTTCAATGAAATTGTTTAATGCCCTATATATTTGGTTTTAGTTCTTTATAATAATTAGATATTAAACCATTAGTAAAATGACTTTTAAAAAAAAAAAAAAAAAGTGTTTGGCAAATTTGATACAATCCTACTTCTCCTGAATAGATGTTGTATGATGCAACATTCTGAACCAATCTTATGATCCTTCTACCTCAGGAAGGATTCTCATGAAATCTTTATCATTTGGCCATACTTGGACTGCAGGACCATGTGGAGATTGCTATTTTAATAACTATAGGACTAAGGCAAAAAAATATCATACTGGTACCCACCCAAACTGTTATGCTTGGCTGATGCATAACATATTAACTGATGTTAAAACCATGGTTTGAAGTTCCTATGCATTGATTGGCTAGTTTGTTCGTCATGGTATACGGAATTGGGGGTTCAAAGCCTAACATCCCCTCTCCTCTTTCTTTAAAAAAAAAGCCCCATGTAGAAAAATTGCTAACTCCTGGGCAATTGTATTGTGTCGTTGTTGTTTACTAAGTATGAAAATGTACAAAAATATGCAGGGTCCTAAATCTGAATTTGAGCAGTGTCATAATTAAGTGTAAGTGTAACTGAAACAAATAATTGGTCTATTGAGATCACGTGTCCATTCTTTATTGTATTGGTGAATACTGATATTAAATAAAACCAAGAGAATGTCCATTATGGTGCTCGTTGATTTTGGGTTCTCTTTTCCTTTTAAAAGCCGCCAATTTCATGTAAAGTTATGGAACTTCAAATTACTGCTCTTCTTCAAACCTATGGCAAAACACTTTTGTGCCTTAATGGCATTCCCTTAAAATGACTATGTTTGCTGATATTGGAATCTTCTGGAGAGAGGATTATACCCTTTTCAGTACCTCACAATCACAATAGTCAAACACCTGTTTAACCCTGAGATTGGATCTTAAAATAGAACATATTCCTTTTTGGATTGCATTTATTGAGAGAATTAAGCCATTTGCTTCTTGAGGTTCTTGTCTGATACGTGTTCAGTGATATTGCACGTATGGTTTGCTACAAACTTGAAGTTGTCTTGATTTGCATTTTATTCTGTCTATTTAGTCTCCTTTCCTGAAAGCTTGATGTGCCTTTGCACATTCTCTCTCTAATTTGATGTAGGTTCTTGGTTTTGCAGGTCAGATGGGCTCCAGCATAGACGTGTTGGAAGCAAAGAGGTTTCTAGCATGCTGTTTAGTTGTCTAAGAATTATTTCTATATTGAGAAAATCTTTTATGGGGTAAGGACTGGGGGCCGAAATGGTTTTACCTCTAAATGTTTTAAGAACATGGAAGAGATGCGAGATGATGTGGGGCCAACAGAACAAGGGCCTTCTAATGCTGTGTGGTGGGGTTCTGATTTTATGGAGAAATTTGAATCTGTATCTTTGCTTGCACAAGAAGATAGTTTGAGTAATAAGGGATCACCTAGAAATTATGAGGATGATGGTTTGTCTTCACAGACTGCATCCCAAATTCTTTGGAGCACCGGGATCCTTTCTGAACGAATTCCAAATGGTTTCTACTCTGTCATACCGGTGAGGATAAAAAAATGCTGTTTTATTGATATTGAGTATAATTTTCTTTTGGAATGCTAGTTTTCTGAGGGATTTTTAATTGACATAGCTATGAAGGAAGAAAATGAGTTCAATTATCTGTTTCTTACAGTGATGTTCAATAATTATTGCTTTGATGGATTTCATTTTTGCAATTTTTTTAGTCATTGTCTTTTATATTTGCATGAAAAATATGTTATGATTGTACTTGTTCCCTTTTTTATTTGTTATCATGAAAGTTTGACCGTTTGAGTTTTACATTTCAAACATTTTTATTTTGTTTTCCTCAATGGACCAACTAGAAACTCTGAACTCATTGATAGTTATTGTTTTTTGGTAAAAAGTGGCACAATTTGGACTAGGCTGAGCTTCCTAGAATAAAATATATGTAGAATTTTACTTCAGATGCTCAATTAGTTTTGCAAGTATGCTGTATTTTTCTCCTCTTACAGACCAATAAAGGATAAAGGTTTAAAGATCTGATTGGCATGGGACTTGTGGTTTAGTCAAACTTTGAGTGATTATGAACATCACGGTTTTGTGGAAAGTCAAGGTTACCAATTTTATTTATGATTTTCTGAACTGAAGCTACCAGAAACTCCAGCATGAAATTTGTGGATAATTCTTGCTTTTTTGTTAAGAACTAATGTATAAAGTGGACTATGTTGGCTTTTTAGAATAAGACTACTTTAGAGTTACAATTCAGATGCTCAATTGAGTTTTCCTAGTATGCTGTATTTTCCCATTTATGGAATACAAAAAGTAAAAGGCTTAAACTACTGATTTGGCAGTGAAGTTGTAGTTAGTCAAACTTTAGATGAATACGAAAATTACTGAGTAGTGGAAGATCAAAATCCCCATTTTTCAACACTTTTCAAATTGATCATCACTGAATAAAATTTTCATGTAGTATATACTTTATTGAATTGAAATTCAGTTTGTGATAAAAGGATTATATATCCTGGCTTTTGATAAGGCATCAGGGACAGTGTGGGGATTTATCTTGAGCCATAATTTGGATTTAGATCTTATGGCTAGGTTATGTGTGTATTCACAAGGTTTTTTAATTTTTTGGGGAAGGAGGGGGTGGACAGTTTCAATCTCTTCTTACTTGGATAACTTGCTTTTTTGACAAGTTGGGGAATTACAGTAAAGGAACTTCTCAAAGAAGAGACTTTCCCTCCAGCCATTTTTTGGGCATTACAGAGGAAGAGTAGAAGAGTCTTTGAGATGGAAAGAGGGACCTTTGTCACTCTTTAGAGAGAGAGAGAGTTACATCCTTGTGGGGGGAAGGCTCTTTTGTGCTTCTCAATATACAAACTGGTTGTTGACAAAGTAACTTCTGATTCTTGGTCAACATTTTTATTTAATTACAAAAATTTTATAGTGCTATCAGACTTAAGTAATAGGAAGAAGATTAGTCATAAAATAATGGAATTGGAGAACATACTATATCTAGCAAGGTGGAACATAGTTGATAGTTGCCCTATTTACAAAGAAAAAAAAAACTAGCTCAATAGGTGTCCTTCATGGGCATTTTTGAAGTTGTTGGTGACTGTTTTCAATATTTGAACTGCACCTTTGTTGTTGCAAACCTAAAAATTTTGTCATTGCATCATACAATGGCCTCTAAGTTGCTGATTGGAAAGATAGAGGATATAGTTCTTCATAAATCCTTTTTTAATATGAAATTTACATCAAAGGAGCTCATTTGAAGCATGTCTATGGTCTAACCAAAAAATCTGACTACATTTCAAAATATGTGAAAGCTTATTTTATCTATGGAGATAAGAGATTTAGTCCTCAATTTCACCCTTTTTCCCCTCAAACATGAATTCAGGACTACAACACTTAATGCCCATGGATAAAATAAACTTAAACATATTTATATACAAAAATTATAATGAAAAATATATTTTTTAAAGTTTGAGTAGGGAAGCAACCAAATCCCATTTGGCTTGAGGTAGGGTGAATGAAATTGGGCTTGTTGGATGGGGTGAAATTCCTACTCTATTTAGGAGCATATGCATAGATCAACATGAAGTATCCTTCCCATTGATCAGAATGCCTTTTCTTATTGACTCATAGATTATGGTATGATTCCCTTTTAACTTTGCCTAATATTGGTGATTGAAGCATGATAAATCGTGTAAATCTTCAGTATTTGTTCTCTTGGAAAATTATGCACGAAGATATCCAAAAAAAATTAATTGGGTTTTGTGTAATTGTGATATCATGCAATGACCATCTTTTATCTTGTCACAAGGTGAAAAGTTTATCTGATACTCCTTCTGGAGGTGCTCAGGCTGGCCTACTTCTTGAGTGGCAGATACAATTTTATTTTATTTCTCTCTCGTGAAATTACAATGGAAAAAGTGCACTTTACATACTTGTATATGTATGCATGAATCCATCTTTACATGTTTAGAATCTGTAACCTTATGCTATTAAGTGCTTATATTTTGTCGTCAACTCCTATGTCGTAATGTGACAAAAGCATGCTTGTATCCTTGTAGTTTTTTAAGTCCTTAATTGGGGTAGCTTAGATAATGTTTTCTGCTTTGCCTTGGAGAAACCTTGAGGTCATTTTTTTCTATCTTGAGAGGATATGATGCAGGAGTTCTTCCCCTGCATCAGGATATCTTATGATTCTTGTCTCTGCTGTATCTCTTTTCATTCTTCAATAGAACTTCATCCTTTCTTATTAAGAAAGGGGGATGGGAGGATCCTTGTCCTATTAGGATTAGTCATTCAAAATTGGAGAATTGTTAGAAGTTCACAATTTCTAAATATCAATATTTCATTCTTTCAGAAAAAGGACAGAAAAAAATTTCATAATAAGCTTTAGATTTCTAAATAAGTAGTAGATACAGAAAGTGAATGTGTAGGAATTTAGGGTTTGGATAGATCCAATAGAAAGATGATTTAAGGGATTGTTTCAGAGAAGCAAAGGTAACGCAGGGGAAGAATTTAGGGCAAATTAACTCTCAACAATTAGGGCTAGAATAGGATGATTTTGGTTGGAACATAACATATCGGTTTCAAAGGAACCCTTAGAATTAAAATTCTGAATTCATAGATAAAAAAAACCATCCCTAAAATTAATTGTTGCTGTTCTATTTATATCAGTTAGGACAAATCCTAATTCTACAGTGAAAAGTATTCCTATTTAGTTTAGAGTCCTAGACTGAATAGTATTCCTATTTAGCTAAATCCTAAGTAAAACTGAAAAATTATTCCTAATTAATTAACATTCTTTAATTTGATTAAGAATTCTAAATAAAGAAGGAAACTAAAAGAAAACTTCTGAACTAGTCTTGGATGCTCCTGCATCAAAAGGGGAGGGTTTTTGTTTGTTCATACTGTTGCAAGGAAGACTTGAAATGTTGTAACTATGGAAAAAGAAAAAGGAGAAGGTAATTCAAGCGCACATCTATTCTCTTATAAATATTTAAATCAACTTTCCATAATATATTACTCAAAAGCCTAAGAAATTAGTTAGGTTATGAAGAAAATTATGTATAAGTATTAGAATTCCTCTATCGGAAAGAAATTCCTATCTATGATGAATTCTCTTACCAAAATATCCCTCTTCTTTGTCTAGGATAATAGAATTGACACCAGGTTTCCAAAATTGGGTGTCTTCTTTTTGGCCATCCATGTATGTACAAGCAAATTTACCTTTTCAAAGAACTCAACTCTGCAAGTTCAAGACTTTCGGGTCTTCTCTATCAGGTTTGATGCTTATCCTCTGAGAAGAATGACTTTAAATGATCCTGAAGCTGATTAGTTTCTCTCCTATTGAGAAGAAGTTGACTATATTAACAATATAAATAATAAATTTAGATTCATTTAAGTTTAAGAAAGGAATAAATCTCCCTTAATGGTGTCACCTCCACACACTTCAAAAGAAAGAAACCTGCAGCCTTATTGAGTTTGATTTGTTTCGAGTCTATTGCAAAAGATAATTTTCCTCGACATCAATGCGTGAAAGAATGCATTCTTACCCTCAGTTTTGGTATCAATGAATTCTTTGCTGGAGTCGGTTGATACACATCTTTCATTAAGTTTGAGGCTCGGTTTATCCACCTATCTAATTTTTTTTTTTTCCGTCCTGTAAACCATGCATGAGAATTGCAATCTTCAGTAATTACTTTGTAACAAATTGCCACAATGACCCACAGTACACTTTTGACTTTTCAAAGCGAATTCATGCTGGCAAGGTACAAATCCTTCACCAATCATATGACTAGACAATATGCTAGATCATTGTCACTGCAGGTTCCAACCTTTTCATCATCACTATCTTTGGCTTCTGAAACAGTTGTCTTTTTTACTTTGTTGTCCTATGGAGTTCTTTTTGACCTTTCTCAATAAGTTCCTTTTCTTATAAATAATAATTATAAAAAGCTTCTATTTGAGCAGTTTTAGGAGCAATTGCTAAAACCTTTTCAAGTATCGCAATCATAGATATTGTTCGATTTTAACTTGAATTAGTAATTTTGAACCAATTGATTGAGAGAATGTGTAATTGGAGAAGCAGGGCCATGAAAAAGTTTATTCTTGCTCTTCATTCACTTTGCATTCGCACTTACTCTTTCATTTCTTGTGGGAAAAAAATTTAAAACCTTGTCAATTATGACAATGATAGCTATTGTTGGATTATAACTTGAATTAGTGCTTTTGAGCCAATTAGTACTTGGATTTTAACTCTTTCATTTCTGTATTCATCTTGTATCCTTGCTTAATTCTTTCATTTTTTGTATTACTTTCTATTGGAACTTAGAGCAGCAAATTCTTCTTCTTAATCTTTTCTTCTATAAGGTCATGCACTTGCATTGCATCAATCATGCTGTAAAGTTTTCTTCAATCAAGATTAAGAAAACAAAACTGAGTTTGTACCCACTTGACTTGACTTGACTTGATGGGAGAACATGGCATCATTGCAAGGTTTAGAAAAATTGTTTGAGCAGAAATAGGAACTGATTCTGAAGATAATATCATCAAATCAAGGTAATTTAGCAGGTTCTTTCCATGGACAGCAGCTGAAATCTTCTCTCTATTGTCCTTGATCTCCACTATGGTGGTTTCCACTATTTGTACTCATTATTAGAATTGAGAAATTTTATTTTCTGTATATTTCATCGAGTGACACAAGTTTATATGCAAGTAATTCCTAGACTATTTAGGAATATAAATACTAGATTATTTAGGAAGATCCCTAAGATCATGCTATATTCATAATTTATATTGACTCTCCTTAACATTCCCCATCAAGTTAGAGCATAAATTTTAATCATGCCCAACTTGTTACAAATATAGTCAACACGAGCCCCATTCAAAGCTTTTGTGAAAATATCACTCAACTGGTCTCCAGTTTTAACATGACCTCGGGTAAGCTTTTCTTGAATTTTTATCATGAGAGAAATGACAAATCAATCTCAATATGCTTGGTGCATTCATGAAATACTGGGTTAGAAGTAATATGAAGTGCAACTTGATTATTACACCATATTTAGCTGGTAATGAAGACTTAAGACCAACTTCATTTAATAGTTGATATGCTCCTACTATCTCACGCAGATTATGCCGTGGCTTTATATTCATTCTGCACTGGTTGGATTTAGAAACAACATTTTGTTTCTTGCTTCTCCATGAGATCAAATTCCCTCCAACAAGGATACAATATAAGTTGTAGGTATTCTATCAACCTTAGATCTTGCCCGATCTACATCTGGATAACACTCAATGGTAGAATGTAATACACCTCGCCCTGGAGCTCCCTTTAAATAACATAAGATCTGTTTTAGGGGCTGCCCAATGATTGAAGTAGAGATGAATTGACTTACAACACTTACTGATAAGTTACTATAAGATAGTTCAATTTACCAACCAGTCTTCTGTACTTCTCAAGAGCTTCATACAGTTCACCATCCTCTTTTTTGAGTTCCAAATTGGGTGCCATGGGTGTACTACATGGATTAGCACCTAATTTTCCTGTTTCTATCAACTATTCATGGACATATTTTCTTTTGGATAGAAAGAATACCTTCTTGCACCTTACTACCTCAATACCTAAGAAATACTTCAACAAACCCAAATCTTTTGTCTGAAATGAGGTGTGAATAAAAGATTTTAGAGATACTATGTTTGTGGTGTGAAGACCACTCGTATGGAACCTGGCGACTGGATTTAGGGGAGGAGCGGATCCAAAGTTGGAGGACCTCTTCAAGTGGATGAAGACAAGAAAGTCACCCTATAATGGTGACATATACTGACAGTGCCCTCTCTCACTGGAAAGCCTGGAAAAGAAATTTGCAGAACACACAAAAGAAATTTTTTGGCACTCAGAAGGCTCTGATACCATGTTATGAGAATTGAGAAAAAATTGTATTTTCTTTATATTTCATCAAGTGACAAATTTATACACAAGTAATTCCTAGACTATTTAGGAATATAAATCCTAGACTATTTGGGAAGATCCCTAAGATCATGCTATGTACATAATTTATGTTGACTTTCCTTAACAGAACTTTATCCATAAAATTTGTGATGTTGCTCTTGGTAGCTTCGCAATCTTGACAAAAAATGAGATTCTTCTGATTAATTTTCAGGCTTGACTTGACAAAAATGTGGCAGAAGAAATATTTGTGGCAGTCCTACATTCTCCTTCGTGGACTGACAATAAAAGGGCTTAGAGAGAAGATGAATGAAGCAAGGACATTGCCCTCTTTCAATCAGTTAATGTGTTGGAAAAACTTAAATTTGCTTTACTCTTATAGCAGACTGATGCAGTACTGGTTCAGATATTTGCTGAGTAGTGCCTGTATGATGGAAAAAACTTGAATAGTTGTTAGATATTGGGGTTTATGGTTAAGGTAGAAGGTAGAGGTAGAGTTCAGGAATCAATTAGAGATTAAGTTAATTTGAAGGTGGTCATAAAGAAGGGCTGGAACTTAAAGGAAGTTACATTTTTTATGGGAAGCAGCTTAAAACTGGAGATGTTTTATCATTGCAAATAGAGTAGGAGGATATTTAGGAATAAGGGATTATGTTGTTAAGAAAGGATAAATCGAAGGACTAGTTAGAGCAAGCAAAACAAGATATTGTGCCTCTTCACATGCTACATGCTATGAAGAATTCTGAAACACTCTAGCTCTAGAATGAGGAGGCGAAGAATATATAATTACTACAACAATTCTCTCACAAGAATTATCAAATTGTGTTATTTGAAGGCCTGACAACTTCTCTAGGTTATGTAATAAGATTCTTCCTTCTCTTGTTAGGATTAGCAATCCTGAACAAGATAGTTATTAATTAACTCTAAATCCTTAATAATATTTCCTTATTAAGTATTCCTGAACAAAGAAATCTAAAACTACCGAGGACAATTTCATTTTACCAAAATTCCTCTTTTCTTGGTTTAGAATCAATGACTTTGTCCTAGGTTTCTGCATCTTTAATCTCATTTGTAGCCGCTAGGTCTGTCATTGAAGAGCTAATCTAATTCTAAAGATAACCAACTTAAAGGTCCTCGTATAGAAGTACTGCTACTTATAAGATGAATTTTTTTAGAAGAGTGCTTAGGCACTCTAAAAGCTCAAAGCTCTATAGGAAAGTGCTTTTTTCTATATTTACTACCATGACTTGGATGAATTTTGAACCCGGATTAAACTATATACTTGATAGGAAGCAGAATCATTTTGTATCATAGAATGTGCAGAATTGTCTCTATGTAACTACCTTGACTTTATGAATTTTGTGATTAAACTACTTTCTACTGTGCTATTTGCTCTATTTCTTATTTTCAAAAATCATGTCTTACTATGTGGTTGGGATATCCTTACCTTACTTTGTTGAGAAATACAATAGATCTAATATTGTCTCATTTATTTGTTGCCCTAAATAATATACTGAATTCAAAGAGGCTCATCACTTTAAAGTGTTTTGGTTTGATGATACAGTTGACTTGATTCATTTAATCATTAGGTAATTGGTATATGGTTGTGGACAGGATAAAAGGCTAAAGGAGCTCTTTGATTGTATTCCAACATTGGATGAGCTCCATGCCTTGGATGGCGAGGGTTTCAAGGCTGACATCATTTGTGTAGATACAAAGAAAGATAAGAAATTATCTATGCTGAAGCAATTGATTGTGGCATTGGTGAAAGGATTGAACTCAAATCCTGCTGCAATGATAAAAAAGATTGCAGGATTGGTGAGAACTTTGTAACCTTTGTTCCATTACAGGGATATCTCATTGGAAATTCATTCAGCTACTTATTTAATATTCTTGTATTTCCAACTATTGCTTGATTTTACTATATTGCAATGATAAAAAAGATTGTAGGATTGGTGAGAACTTTGTAACCTTTGTTCCATTACGGGGGTATCTCATTGGAAATTCATTCAGCTGCTTATTTAATATTCTTGTATTTGCAACTATTGCTTGATTTTACTATATATTTTGATCATGATGAAAAAATTCTATATCATTAATTTTCAGGAATTTTGCTTTAGGTGTCCTTTGTAAATAGAATATCTTTTTCCTAAGGTGGAAAAAATGGACCGAGGAAGTGTTCACTTTTAAAAGATTTCTAGTTTTCCGGATAATTTTGTAGGATTACAGGGGTGTCAAAATTTTAATATTCTTGTATTTCCAAGTTGAATGGACCTTAAACGTGCTTTCTAGTTTTCTATTTTAAACTATAAAGAAAACCTGGAAAAACTATTAAATGCAGTCTTACAAAATCTCTTTAAGATATGAAACACGAAAAACAAGAACGATTCTCCATTTTCTTGGAGGATTTTCTGGAAAAATAAACTAGCTCCTGTTTCTCGTAAAACTATAATATTTTATATGCCAAAAATCCTCTAGATGATATGTTCATGCTTGTGGTTTGATGCATTCTCAAAACACATACTATTTTGAGCTCGTGCTGGAATAAAAAGTGATTTTCTTCTCTGTCAAGTGTAGTTACACACATTGAGAAGGAAAAAGATATTTAGTAAGCTGTCATTTTTTAGCAAATGATTCAATTACAATATAATAGAAAGTGCAATTATCTACTCAACATTTTTTTTTTTCCAATCTTGCTAAGAAGAATTAAATTTCTTTTGTTAGAAAAATGTTTTCCTTGTAATTTTTTCCCTGCTTTCTCTTGAACAGGTATCTGATTTTTATAAAAGGCCAAATGTGGAAAGTCCAGCAAAAGCTGCACTGGAGGAAACCTCCCACATGTTTGAAAACCGAGGTGTTCAGTTACTTGGGCAAATAAAGCATGGGTCTTGCCGTCCTCGAGCAATCTTGTTTAAAGTTTTGGCAGACACTGTAGGTCTTGAAAGCAGGCTCATGGTGGTAAGCTTTTAGCTTCACTTGACGTGTTAAAACATTCTACATTGCACCTTTTCTTTTCCAACTCTCATGACAGTCAGTATATTGGAAGAATTTGTCCCAAGATACAATTTAAGAATACATCTCATTTGATATCTGATAATCCCTTCTTACAGTCTGTGTCTCTCTCCAATAGGGTTTACCAAATGAAGGAACTGTTGAATATGCAGACTCATACAAGCACATGTCTGTGTTAGTTGTTCTGAATTCTGTGGAATTACTGGTTGATCTTATGCGGTTTCCCGGTCAGTTAATACCCCGGTCAACCAGGGCAATTTTTATGACTCATATTTCAGCAGCAGGGGAGAGTGATTCTGCAGAAAATGATTCTTGTGATTCACCACTGGAACCAAACAGTCCTTTATATGGCTTTTCAGAGAGGGTGGATCCTGACAGGTTAGCAAATGGCATTGACTTATATTTTTAAACCTATGTGACATGAGTTCATTTGTTAATGAGTTTTTGTACTAAGTTTTATTATTCTTTCAATTTGTTTTTATTTTTCTTTTTGTTCAGTGCTGAAAAAGATGAGAGCCTGCAGTTCCATCGGAAGTTAGAGGCAGCTGCAAATGTGTCAGGACCTTCATTGCTAAATATGATGTTGCGATCTGCTACATCTATTGACCGGAAATTGAGGTAATAATTCATTTCATTTCTTTAGACATTCTTTGTAGCTAGGATGCTTTTGCATTGATAGTTTTTAACCCGTCTCTTTCTTTCAACTATTTTGCTATTCAACTTCTAACGTAATCTGGGATGTTTGTGATCGGACATTTCTCCTGCCATTCCCTTTCTGTGTTTCCCTCTCCATTCTTCTGTCCTCCCAGCTTATCACATAGTGAGCCCAATATTGCAACAACCTTTTGGCGACGTAGCCGGAAAAAGGTCATTGCTGAACAGCGGACTGCTAGTTCAAGGTTTCTTTTGATCCCTTTGTGTTGGATTTAAAAGTTTGTTATGCTTGGGATAGTAATCTTCTCGTTCCTGATTGTCTCTCCATCCACGTATGCATCTTAACTAGTGTACACGATTTTACTTGTTAGCTATTAGTGCTGACAAGACATTATCTGTTTACCAGCATTTAAGCATGTATTTAGGCGGGCTCAGATAAAAAACAGGTTGAATGTCAAAAATTAGGATGTGATGAGTTGATCTGTGTAATCAAAAATGATAGAATATAACCTATTCAATTAATCTGATTTGTTTGTTATTATATGGTACGTGACTCATTATTGATCTGTTAAGAATAATTTAATATATATTATGAAAGTAATTTTGTAAAATAACAAGATATGTTCAGATAAGTATTTTGTTACTTGGAATGTTGTAGGTGATGGATTGATGTTATATTTTTATTTTAAACTATGTTATTCGTACCTTTATGTTTTAATATATTAAACTAAGCAGGTTAATGACTTCAAATCAAATATAACAAAGGTATTTTATATCATATTGTGTTGATATTCGTCCTAGCTCTGTATTTAAACGGGTTAAGTAGGTTGCTTCCAGGGTCTTACATATTCTATTGCTCAATATGTAAGGGAATTTTTTGGGGCAATATGACACTGAGTGATACTCTATGGGTTTTTCAAGAATTCCAATGAAACATAACTGAAAAGGCCATAACAGCTAACACCAACTGTGATACACTGGTAGTGTCTCACAAAAATAGTAGTGGCCTCAATGGCCTAGGTGAAGAAGAAGAAGAAGAAGAGGGGGATTCCTGCACTAGATCTGTTGTTTTTTTCTTATCTCTTTTCCTTTTCTTTAACAATTTAAAACTTAAAGAAGACAGTTTTGGGAGGTTGGCGCCAGCAGAAGATGGAGATGGGAAAATGAAATATGCTTTTCTTCTGTCTCTCTCTCTCTCTCTAATGGGTAAATTTATTTACCTTTTGAAGTCCTAATCATAAAATAGGCTGGACTTTTATTTTTTAAAGCCAATACTTTGTGGTTTCCATTTTGGTATGTGGTTGAATTGCCTCTTTCAAAACAACAACTAAGCCTTAATCGCAGACTAGTTGGGGTCGGCTCTTTGAATCTTTCTGTTTTTTTTTCATATCTACTCAATTCAATTAAGCAATTAAGCAAAGTACAACATTGGGTAAATTTTTTAATACTTTTTGTAGAAAAGTTTTGGAAAAGAAAAAGTTTTCTTTTTAACTCATTTGCTATATTTGTAAATAAACAAAACAAGACATGCAACAAAAACTAAGCCTTAAACTAGTTAGAGCTGCAGTATGAATTTTTTGTTTCCATTCATATCTAAATCCTCACTATATCCAAATATGGTATATCTTTTCATGTGGTTCTAGGTCTACCTCTTTTTTCACTATCGAAGTATCCATTTACAGACCGAGTCTACATGACCTTACCATCTTAGATATCCTTTTCTCATTTTGTCTCTAACTTCTGCTACTTGCAGCTTCTGTCTTAAGGAGGGACAGTCCAAAAAAAAAAAAAAAAAAAATCCACACATTTGTATTGTAATTTAGGGTTTTTTTGGAGAGAGAGAGAGGGGAGGAGGGAGGCTCCCCCTCTAAGTGTAAATTGAATAACAAAGCATTTCAAGCATGAATTTCATAAAATCAAAATAGGCCTAGCCTATGGTAACAAAGCATTTCAAGCATGAATTTCATAAAATCAAAATAGGCCTAGCCTATGGTAAAAAAGAAAAATCACTAAACCTTCAAGATGTTCAACTCCCAAATTCATCTTAATCCTCTTAAATATTTGAATTCCCAAAGAAACTTAAAAGAATTGTTTGCTAAACATAAAGATTCAGATGAGAAATAAAGACTCCTAATTTACTAATATAAACGTGAAAAGTAATTGATAGTTTTGTTGTTTGTGTCCCCCTCCCCTAATTGCAAGAAATTTATGGCTTGGATGCCCTTACAAAGTGGCTGAGAGTGCTTTCCTTTGCAGTCAGTCTCTGCATTAGGCTGTTTGCTTATCCTCTTTGGGGTACTTGAAAAAAGAAAAGGTGTAATGTTTGCATATTTACAGGATTTAGTCAAAATGTTGTTAAGACACTACTAAATGATTTGTTCTTGGTCTTGGATTAGGTACACTGCACTTTAAATATTAATTAATCTTTTTTGTTTCATTTGGTTTTAATCTTTCATTAAGCTTGGTTTTGCAGTCCAGAGCATCCTTCTTTGCGAGCACGTGGACGCTCCATGTTAAGTGGTGATAGGCATTTAATCAGAGGTTATGGTGATGATGAAGTTGCATCAAGGTTGTTTCCTATTTGATCTTATTACTGAAATATATGTAAGCAACATTAGCCTATTTCTAGATATGTAAATGTGCAGGACAATTATTTTCAACCTCTCATTATATTTGGTTTGTCTGTGCAAATGTTTTTTCTTGGTAACGTGGAGCTAATTAAGTTAATGCTGAGATATGCAACAAACATTTTTGAACTGTGCTTTTTATGTTAAAAAGTCCTTCCACGGTTGTATTATTATGTGTCTTTTCTCTTTTCCAAGTGAATAACATCTTGAACAGTATGATGTGTTATTTTTGAAGTTGCAACACACCTGTATATCTTATATCATTCGTAATTGAGGAGAGAAAATAATAGAGTATGGGAAAATTGGATGATTGAAAGTGACTGGTGGTTGTGTTGTCTGCCCTCTTGTATACTCTCAATATACACTAGTGACCCATATGCTAGTGTTTTGTTTTTCCAATAGCATAAAATTATTGATAAGTTGTCTTTTACCCATGCAAATTTTTTCTTCTTCTTTCACTTAAAGAACTGCTGAATTTTTGTAGCTACAAGTCAGAAGGTGCATCAACATCAGAACTTCGTAGAATAAGAAGAAGAAGCATTAGCATGACCCCAGAGATTGGTGATGATATCGTAAGGTTGATGCTTGTTCCATAATGAATGGTGCAGACCTTGCATTTTGTATTCCCTATTTGAAACTAAAGTATTATTGTTTCATATTGTCCTTGTTCTTCCAATGTCGTTTATTTTGTGCAACTGGGGAATGATGCCTCTTTGTTGTATAAGTTGGTTCACATCTCATTACGGATTGGCTTAGGAAATTTGTGGACATCTATTTTTCGTCATACATTTTTTACTTGTCAAACAATTTGCGATTTGCACTAAATTCATATAATCTTAATGAATTTGACATTTCAAGCCTGCAATAGACCAAGTTTTCATTTTACCTCTAATTAGTTTAAACATTAACTATTAGGGGAAGGATCACGACTTTTTTTTTTTTTTTATCTTATTCTTTTTATGAAAGGATTAGTGTGGATTTAGTTATGGATAGAGCAGAATAGAGACAAAAGATTTCTATAGCCTACCCCAACTCATTTGGGATTAAGGCTTAATTCTTGTTGTTTTTTATGAAAGGGAAGTATGTTGGGGGAGAACTTGCATTTAGTTGTGGGAAGCTGTGGTTAGTGAAGATATGGTAATACTCATAAGTAGTACAAAATCATAAACTAGGGAAAAATCTTCATAAATTAGTAATTTGGAGCCATTATACTCCCATCTTAGTTTGGACTTCAGGTGTGACTGAATTGGGTTGTTTGAATGTTCGTCATTTCTAATATACTCTTCAATGGTAATGTGATCTTGCTGCTGTATTTTTTTCCATCATTTTCCAATAGAATTGTGAAGTATGCATTAATTTGATTAATTCACCCCCCCCCCCCCCCTCAAAAAAAAAAAAAAAAAAAAAAGGAGTGAAAAAGAAAAAAAAAAAAAAAGGAGTGAAAAAGAAAAAGGAATTTGTTATTATATATAAAGATTCTTCAAGATCACTTGAACTATTTCAGGGCTGTACGTGCAATGAATGAATCTTTGAAGCAAAATCGGCTTGTGAGGGAGCAAGGTGATAGGTCGTTTGCAAACTCTCTAGATGACAAGGACAGTGGTTCAGATCTTCAGAAAAATGTATGCTTGTCTGACCTATGCAGACAGAGAACTCTGTTATTGATGTTTTCATTGCATAAACTTCTTCTATGCTATGTGATTCATTTGGATGTTTTATAAATATCAACATTAATGCAGCAAGCTTTGTAATTCTTTAGTAAGGTTTGAATCTGTCAGGTTGCTTAGACCGCACTTTTGTCCTTGCATGGACCAAGTGTACTGACAAATTTGGTTGTTGATCATTTATATTTTGTAAGACCATGTTCACTATCATTTGCATTGTGCTTGATTATAAGCAAATAAGTGCTGAAATGAGGGAGGATAAGCACATGGCCGTCTTTGTTTTCTTGTAGCACACTTAATATATTTGTTATGCCTTTGCCTGTTTGCTAACTTGCAGTTCCTGTTTTTCTAGTTTTGAGGCTCATGGGCATCTTTTTGTTGCATTGTTAGATGAATTATTTTGAACTTTCTTTTTGGATGGATGGTTTCCCATCATTATTACTGCCATTTTCTTGATTCATTTCGAGAGCTTTGGGGCGAAGAAAGGAAGTATTTTTATAGATTTGCACTTTTTTGCTTAGGGTATTCTGTTGAGTTGAAATGCTAGAATTCTCAAGAACCATATTTGGTATGTTTGGTTGGACTAAAATATAAGAGGTTTTAAGGACCATTGTTTACTGTTCCAGTTACTCTAGGATGATATAGTGTTTGTACTGTCTTTGAGGTGTACTGCATTTCCTATCTTTTTCTTTTACCATGATTTCTTTTTCTCTTAGAAAAGATAACGAGAAGAGTTTTAGTGTGAGATGTTCTATGAAATTGGGAATCCTTTTGTTCTAATAAAGACTTTTCTTTCTTTCGTTTTTCATAATTTTTACAAGGATCTTATCCTTGAACTCTAAATTTTAAAGTGAAAAACTGGTCTACTGTGATAGTAAAGGAGTTCCGGTCTCATGTAAAGGAAAAGAATCTTCTTTTCTTATGTAATTAGGAAAGTTTATTGAAGCACTGGCTAAGCGACAAGAGTGAGTGGGTTATCGTTTTCTATGCTTGTGCTCTGAAATTCAGTTAAATAGGTTTGAAAGAAATTGCTTGATTTTCATTTGCTATTTTTCTTTTTGGTATTTTTAGGCTATGTAGCAGGGAAACAGAAATGAAATGATACAATAAGAAATGGACACGGGGAAGTGGAATATTTCAAGATGTAGGAAATGGAAACGTGGGGAAACATGTAAACATAAAAAATATTAGGACATTTTCGTAAACATTAATTTTTCAAAAAAATATTAATGGTGATGATAGAGTAGAAAGGAAAATTAAAGAAAGGGTTATTATGTTTGCTTTTGATTTGAGTGAGAGTGAGCTAAGTAGAATTAACTTGCATGAAATGAAACCCCTTTAAGACTTATTCCTGTGTTGAACGGTAGCCGGTTAGTGCTACAGCAGTTAGGATCTTAATAGACTATCTAAAAACCGAATCCACTCCGGCCGCCCCTTATTTATACAATTCCTTCTAATTGAATGCTTACTAAACGAGAGCTTGTGCACACATTTTCTTTTATATATTTTTATTTATTTATTTATTATGGGGGACGGGGATTGGGTGTAGGTTTTTAAGCGGAAGAAACAACACTTTTTTAGGGATTCTTTTTTTGTTTAAGAAATAAAAAAGACGTTTTTGCATAAGAAATATGTTTTATTTTTTCTTTTTTAAATTATGGAAATGGCCCAAAATGTGTCGCCACCCTTTTCCTAGAGTTACCTGTTGCGAAAACATATCCAAAATGTAGAAATACCTAATTTAGAGTTTCCACACATCATAGGTTCTAGGTGGTTAATATTGGTTATAGCAAATCAGATAAATTTGCATATTAGGTCTTTGCAAGACATGATTATGTGGTCATTATCCTAGCAGTCTCGGTTTTAGTTAATTGCTTTGTTTACTGTTTCAGGCATCAAATTTTGAGCTTGATGGCCATCATGAAATATCTGGTGGAAGATCTGCCTTATATACTCTGCAAAGAGACCATGTAAATTCCCAAAAGGCTATATCATTACCATCATCACCGCATCAATACAGGAGTCAGACTTCAGAGAGAAGGGGACCTTCTGGTTATATGGTAAATGATGAATTGGTTTCTACATGGAACAAAGTTCTCGAATCTCCCATGTTCCATAATAAGCCTCTATTACCTTTCCAAGAATGGAACATTGATTTCTCAGAATTGACTGTTGGAACCCGTGTTGGCATTGGTAGGCATTTTTCTTTGAAAATCTCAGCTATATATTGAGTTTGAAAATGCCTTTTTTGTAATGCTAGTTGCATTTTCGGCCTAGCTACTATAGGTTGCATAGCTCCAAAATTTGTGTTATAAATTTTTTTTTTTTTTTTTTTTTTTTTTTTTTAACATTCCTTTGAGTATACAGCTGCTTTACATTGTAGAAATGGAACTTAGAAGACCAGCATATATTTATCAGAAAGAATAGACTTCCTTGTGTGACTGGATAAGGCTTATATTTCAGTCGTTTGTGACTGGATATGGCTTACAGTTCATTCAGTTGTTACAAACCTTATAGACTGGCGGACACACACATTAACCAACTGAAATGGTTTTTAACCATGTATATAATTCAAGAAGAATATTTAAGCATTGAATTTGTTCTCTTGGAGTATACACATTTGATCTCTAAAAAAAATGTTGTATTGAGTTAGTCTTCTTGAAATTTTTTGTTGTACCTAGGGTTTTTTGGGGAAGTTTTCCGCGGTGTCTGGAATGGAACAGATGTTGCAATCAAGGTTTTTCTAGAGCAAGATCTAACTGCTGAAAACATGGAGGACTTCTGCAACGAGATATCTATTCTTAGGTCCCTTCTTGTCAAATTTGTTGATCATTTTAGTTTTATCATATAATACTTTCTCACTTTTCTCCTGTGTGGTCGTTGCATGTGTTGTCTTCCAGCCGACTTCGACATCCTAATGGTATTCCCCTTGACCTGCTATTGTTAGAGTTCCTTTTTATATCTAGTTGTCTGAGATTTTTGCTTATGACAGTCAACATGGCATGGCTTATAAATGTGATACATGATCTGACCTATCAAAATAAAAGGTCATGTGTTATCAAAATAAATAATCTAAATTATTTAGTTTTAGATTACGAGTCTCCTTGGAGATTTTTCTTTTTGTTTTTTTTGGCTTATGGAAGCTCCTTTTACGCGATACTGGTAGTATCATTGCTGCTGTTGCTGTTGTCATTATTATTATCTCTTGCTTTTTCTGCTGCTGGCTGTTGCTGAACTGAGAGATTGCTGGCTCTTGCAGTAATCTTATTTTTGGGTGCCTGCATGAAGCCTCCTCACTTGTCAATGGTTACTGAATATATGGAGATGGGGTCCTTGTATTATTTGATCCATTTGAGTGGTCAGAAGAAGAGGCTTAGTTGGAGAAGGAAGCTAAAAATGTTGCGAGATATATGCAGGTGTGTTTAACCTTTCCTAGCTTGTAAAATTATTTGAACGTTAAGCAGCTCTCTGAACTGCTTTGTGATGTTCATAATATTTACATCCAAAATTTCTGGCTGATCTAAGCTAAAAAGTTTTGCTGTGGATAAGCATCTTTTAAAGTTGCTTCAGAAAGAAATATAATTTGTGCACCTAACATCTGTTAGTGATCACATTTGCGAGGGATTAAATTTGGTTGTTAGATAACATCTTGGTTCCTTCAGGTTTTAGGTTCTTTATCATTGTTTAAATTAGTTTAACAATTGCTCTCCAGTGTCCTGTTCGCCATTCTGAAGCTTGATGAGTACAAATTTTTATAGAATTCAAAGAGAATGGATAGGTTTGTGAGTGAAGAAGAGGAAAACTTTTAGATAGCTGTGTGTGTATCATTGAATCTATTTAATCCGTGAGAAATTACTTATTCAAGACCATGAGTATTTGTGGTCAGTATGATGCATCACGAAGAATTCTTGTCAATTCAAGGAGTATTGATGAGGCAGTTTAATAATATGCAGTTTGATTAAATTGTAATGAATACTGTGAGCTGCTGCTTCTTTCTGATACATAAGCAAAGCTTTGTTTATAAGTAAGCATCATGCTGTTTACTGACTTGAACTTTCTGCTGATAACTAGGGGGTTGATGTGCATTCATCGGATGAAGATAGTTCACCGCGACCTCAAAAGTGCAAACTGCCTTGTGAACAAGCACTGGACTGTGAAGATCTGTGATTTTGGACTCTCCAGAATAATGACAGAGACGCCGATGAGAGACTCCTCTTCTGCAGGAACTCCTGAATGGATGGCTCCTGAACTTATTCGTAATGAACCCTTCACTGAGAAATGTGATATTTTCAGCCTTGGAGTGATAATGTGGGAGCTCTGCACACTAAATAGACCATGGGAAGGAGTGCCGCCGGAAAGGGTAAATACTTGCTTCCATTCATTTTTTCAGTTGTATGTTCATGAGAGATCTTGGGAAATATAACCGCTTCAAAGGTTCTTTCATTCTCTACTTTTCAGGTAGTTTATGCCGTTGCTAATGAGGGATCACGATTGGAGATTCCTGAAGGTCCACTGGGCAGGTTAATTTCAGGTATCTATCGCAACCAATGCCCCTTCAATTATATTGCATCGGATCATTTTTAATTTTTTCTAGAAAATTAAAAATTCTTCGTATTTTATTATATGCTTTGTTCTCTGTTTTTGGCATTATTAATCCACTAATTCTTGCTTTACTCAATCATCAAATTATTTAAGCGGTTTTACATGTATGATATTAGATCTAACCTAACTAACGACTTTGTTTCACGATGGAGATTGTTGGGCAGAACCCCATGAACGACCAAGCTGCGAAGAGATACTCTCCCGGTTGCTGGATTGCGAGTACACGCTCTGCTGAGTCTTTTTTTTCCCACCTTATTTTTCATGTATAGAAAACATGGTAGAGGGGTTACAATGTGTTTCGGCTAAATTGTACACTGTCTTCGATTTTCCTTATTATTGTAAGAAACATCAAATGCTTCAATTTTCATTTTTCAATGGAACCATTGTCTGTGATTCAGTGCAATGGAAAAAATTTAAAGAAATCTAGATATGGAAATTTTTAACTGTTGGAAATTTGCACACGCCATACAGTTCCTTTCTGCATGAATGAAATTCTAAAAAACAGCGTAAGCGACCAAGCACAAATCACGTCTTTCCCCAGTTTCAGTACAAACACATGTAAACAACTGCCAAAACTTCCAATGTAATATGCTTTTGGTTATCCAAAATTGTCGGAAATTTGCATATTTCAGTCAAGAATATGTCGCCTATTCAAGGCATCTTCAAACCGGCAGCAAGAATCTGCTCTCATTTCTGTACTCATGTCGTTTTCTGGTGCTGGATAGTAGTCTTCCCTAAGTTGTACATCCCTCAGGTTTGGAATTCTGAGAAGGAACATCATGAAATGCTCATGGGCTGTACCATGTATAAAGAGCTTCCTCAGTGTAAGACATTCTGCCAGCAACCCAGCTCCTGGAAGCGACAGACTCCTTTGGTTAACATCTCTGTCTTGTGGTGGCCAGTAATCAAGCTCGTTGAGACTCAAATTACCAATGCCATTTAAGAAAAACCTCTCCCACAGGCTTAAATCCATTTGCCCAGATGGGGCAGTCAACGCGAAACCTATTGTGTCACTACAATCCAGCTGCATCTTTGACAACCGATGATATTGTGCAAGGCAGCTCAATCCAAATGCATGCTGTAATGGCTTATGCCTGCCTCTGCAATCCCCTTCAACCCGTATCCGTATCTCCTCCAAACTAGGACAATCTTCGAGACCAGCCATTGGCAATGGATTTAGAAGCTCACCAACACCAATCCAAAGAGAGAGATACCTGAGTTTATCCCAGGACTTGCACCAAAATCCATCTAAATCGCTTTCCACATAACGAGCGTCAGAAGAATACTTGAGTCTTTTATTCTTGCTGGAAGACTCATCAAAGAGATTATCATTGAGGTTAAAACTATGATTAGCAGCACAAGTGCTCTCTGGCAAACCATCCCATATGCAGTCAATATGGAGTCTCTCAATTCGACTACGAATAGGCTCTAAAGCTCTCAAAATTGCTGCAGTATCCAGATTCTTACAAGCAGAGATCTTGACCTCAATCAGAGTCTTGTGAAGCAAAGAAGCCATTGTCCTTATGCCCTTCATTGTAATCTTCTTGCATCCCTCAACTTCAAATTTTGCCAGTTTATGACATCCTCTTGCAATCTCTATCAAACCCATGTCTGTCAAATCTGCTGCCTTCTTTATAGACAACGACTCCAGCCCTGAACACAATGCAATTCCGTCAAGCTGGGACTCCACAGCCATGCAAATACCATGGAATTGCTCTAGATTGAGAACTTTCAACTTGGGACACCGGGAATTAAGTGCTTCGAAAGCCACAGCACTATCTCTAACATTCTTGCAAACGCAAAGAACCAACTCTTCAAGCAATGGAAGTCCAGAGAAAAAATCAACCAACCCTACAACACTGATCCGAGCATCCTCCCCTGTATACCCTTCGTCCTCGGGATCATGCCTTGTGTTCCCCAAGGATGACGTATCGACAAGATGAAGAACCGATAATTTGGGACAATTAGCAGCAATAGCAAGCAGCGTCTCGTCTCCAATGAATCCAAGGTAACTTGGATCGAACATACAAACTACAAGGAATTTTGTGAGATTTGTACAAGCAGCAGTGATTACTCGAATTTCATGTGCCTTAAACCCGTCAGTTAATGAAACTGTAAGCAGATCTAAGCAAGTCAAGGACTTGGAAACATCGGGGTACGCCTGGAGGACAGGCGGCAGATCCTCCGTCCAGTAATAGAAATTCGACAGATCGAGACATGTAAGCATTTGACATTGCTTGAATAAAGGTACAAAGTCGGCTCCAAGATGAGACGATGACGGCCGCTGATGCCACCGTATGATCTTCACGCTGCACAATCCCGGCCACTGAAGGAGGATCTGCAAAGTTGAAGGAGATCGAGCGTACACGGTAAGGGATGTAACAAGTGGAAACGCAACGCTGAGGCGGTGAGCCAGGAGGATAGGATCCGACGGCACAGGAGAGGCTAGCAAAGAGTGACCCCACGGCGAGAGGAGAGAAAGGTCAAGGTGAGTCACGGATCTGAAACAGTTCGGAATCATGTAAAGGTCCCGAACGTTTCCCCGGAGCGTGAGGGAGGTGCGCGTGGCTCTGTCCAATGACAAGAATTTCCTGTTCACCAAAGAAAGCGAATTCCGTGTTCTGGTATCGGAGATGGAGGCGAAAATGTTTGATAAAATCACATCAGGGAGATCGTTGATGGTGGTGGCTGTGGCCATTTGACGCGCCGGCTACACCTACGATGAACTGAAGGTAAGTTCTTTCTCTATGCTGGTAATAAGTAATTTATCAGGTTAGATTTGTTTGTTAGAAGGACTTCAGAAGGATACGGAGGGCTTTCGAGAAGAAGGTATCATGCGCAGCAGTACAGGCTGGGCAGGGGGGTAGAAGGGACAAGGGGTGCTTTTAAACCGGGCCGACATCGAACCAATTGATTACCGAATCGAATCACGGTTTGATCAGTTGATACTAAAGAAAATTGACAGGAATAACAGTACAAATATGATCACATATTTAGAATTAGTATTTAAATCATCCATGCAAACTAAATTGCACGAAAATATAATCCACAATTTCTGTTATTGGGACGTTCAGGAAAATAAGTCAAATGGAAAATATTTTACTAATTAATAAAAAATTAAGTCATTTTTAAAAAGTCATTTTTGAAGAAAATAATTTCTATTTTCAGAAGAGAATATTTTTCGGACAGTACAAACTTATTATAATCTTATAAATCTATATCTTTTAATTTATTAATCATCGGTAATCACTATTTCTAGTCACCGTTCAGTATCGGACAAACCACCCGTTTATTTGCAACCATTGGCCATCACCGCCAATCATCAATAACTTTCATAATTTACCTTTTTTTTTTTTGCATTCTCATATTTAACAGTATAATTTTTAAAATACGAAATTTATATTATTATTAATATTTTATGGTCTTATGAGTTAAAAATTTTAATATTTTTAACTAATTTTTAATATTGTAACCAAACAATGAAAAATAAGTTATTTATTTTTAAAGGTAAATTATTTTTTAAAAATAAATAGGGTCTACATACATCAGTTTTTTAATAATTTAACTCTGAGTTTTTACCCTTTCAGATTACTTTTACCAAATCAAATTAATTGATTTTGGTCCGACCAATCAGATCGGTTTAAAAAACACACGAGAAAGGGAGTGGTTGAGGAATGGGGACACGGGACAGGAGGGTTTGTCGTGATCAAGATAAGGGTTTTGTTTGTAATGTATCCGCGGACCGATGTGGCGATGTAGAGAGGAGTAGAGTGTGTACGTACGTGTCGAGTGGAGGCTGTAGAATTGAGGTTGGCTCTGCATGATTGAGTAGAGAAACTGACTGCTTTCGCCTAACTTGGTTGACTGTTTTCCATTAAGATAGTCTTTTTTTTTTTTTTTTTTGGTCTTTTTAAGCAAAGGCAGCGTCAAGCATCATGATATGAATCTTTTTCTAAAGGTAAATTCTACAATGAGCGTAGGTTTTCAGGATAGATAAAGAAAAGAAATTTTTGTGGTAACCGTTAACCCCTTAGGCCACAAAAATGGTATTGTTTGAAATGATATGGGTAATAACTCCCGCCAATAATAGAATAGCAATTTTTTTGCATAATTTATTTTATGAATTAATAAGTGCAATTGAAAAAATTTCGCTTTTGAATACATAATATTTGCTAAAATTGAAAATTAATGCATCATTGTAGGTAATTCATTATAATTGATTTATATAATTTAGGGTTATTTGTAAATTTAGTGTCCTATTTTCAAAATTTTCTATTTCAATTTTTGAACGAAAAATTTTTATGATCACGTGCTAATTGTTCATGAAATGTGGATAGATGAGAATGGCCCATTATTCGTGGGAAAACAAATTTAGTTAGTTGGACAGAAATCTCATAAACTGACGAGTGAGTTCTTAATGAAAGGACTTAGATATCCTAATTTGAGAGAATATTAGAAAGCTTTAGATTAGAGTATGCAATTTTATTGATACAAAACTCACCATTAGAGCATAGGGTTTTTTCTAGGACAATTCTGATTCAAAAATGAATTTTTAATCTGATGAGATCTAGAAAAGAAAGTAGAAAACTGTTAAAGTATTAAGAATTTACTTTAGATTACATTTATGTTTTTAGTAGTTTCAAAAGCAAATGAAATAGTTTCAAAAACAAATGAAGAGTTTTGATACGAATTCCCCATCACTCATCCATGGAACTCAAGGGAGCAAGGAGAACAACATGAAAAATCCATTAGTGCTACCTAGTGGATCAATTACAAGAAGAAATGCAAAGAAATATGGAGCAACCATGGAACTCAAGAGAGCATGGATACCTCAACTTCTAACTAAGATTCGAGGACGAATCTTTTCGACGAAAGGGGGAATGATACGGAATCGATAGCACTCAACCATAAAGTTCAAGGAAGCATGGGGAACACCTAAGTTTCTCACATTAATGGAAGCACAAGTTGAGATGGAATCTGAAATTCCAACCATGGCACGCCCTAGACAATGCAAGGTTAGCACGCCCGTGCAAGGTAGCACGCCCCAGGCTGTGCAAGCCTCTGCCTCTCGCAGGGAAACACTTGATTTGAAGCACGCCCGTGCCAACTAGCACGCCCCAGACCGTGCAAGCCTCTGCCTCTCGCGAAGGAAGCTTTACACTGAAGCACGCCCGTGCCAACTAGCACGCCCCAGACCGTGCACTCTTCTGCCTCTCACGAAGGAAGCTTTACATTGAAGCACGGCCGTGCGCCTTGGCACGCCCCAGACCGTGCCCGCCTCTGCCTCTTGAAATTTTAGTTAGTTCATTTTGAGTTTTTGCAATGTTAATGGGTTGGGCCTCCCATATTTCGACCACCCTTGATTATTTAGCCTTATTTTGTTTAGATTTGGTCAATCTTTAGTTGATTTGGATTAGATATCCAAATCCTTAAGTTGTTATGATTTGTTAGTCAACTCCTTAGTTGGTTTAGATTTGCTAATCCTTATCCTTAGCTGATTTAGACTTACTAATCTAAATCCTTTAAGGATCTGGACCTCTTAGAATTAGTATAAATAGCTTGCTATATTGTAATTATTGAATTATTCAACATTCAATCAATTAATCAAAGAGAGATCTTCTTCTTCATGCTTAAGCGTGTTCTTGCTTTAGAGAGTGTGAGATTGCATTCTTCTAATTGCATCAAGAATCAAGGTAAACTTATCAATTCTTTGTGGCGTTTATCTTATTCTTTTACTCTATTATTGGTGTTCTTGCTTCTTTAAGCTTTGGGTGCCATAGAGGGGGGGGGGTTTAGTTTGATCTTGGATCTCTTCCAAAACTTGTGATAGAGTTCATGGAATTTATTTCCATTGGGTTCCGCGTCAGTTTGGTATCAGAGCCAAAGATTAAGGTAAATTCTTATTTATCTTAGTTCTAGGGTTTGTGTTTATTTGTTTTTCTTGTTTCTTTTGTTTCGTGTCTTTTCTTCTTGTTTTTGTGTTTCTTTATCTTCTTGTTTGTTTGATTTAAATTCATTCTTGATTCAATTGTGTTGATCAATTTCGTTCTTGTTTGTTTTAATTCTGGAAGTTTTGATATTAGATCTTGTTGATTAAAAAAAAAAAAGAGAGAGTGTAAAAAATTTTTCGTCCACCATTAAAGATTGTTTGTTGTGTGGATTTTGTTCCTAATTCTTAGGGATTTGACCATATTTTGTGGGATTTGTTCCTAATTCTTAGGGATTTGACATTATTTTGTGGGATTTGACCATATTTTGTGGGATTAGTTCCTAATTCTTAGGGATTTGACCTTATTTTAGGGGATTGAGTTTATCTACTATAATCTTGTGATCAAATCCAATCTTAACTACTTTGTAACAAGAATTAGTTGTCCATATCTTTTAAGATTAAGCAAATCTACTACAATCCTTGTCAAATCTAAAATCCTACCTAAATTGGGTTACATTGAAAAAGGATTTAATTCAGCACGCCCGTGCTTCACCTCAAGCACACCCGTGCTAGGTCCTAACTTTCACTTGTTGGACTAAGCATTACACGCACGCCCGTGCTTCTTTCTAGCACGCCTGTGCCCGATTCTGACCATTGTTTTCTTTTGGATTTTCTTTGATTGCTTGCTTTGTTTTGGGTAGAATTAATTAGGTCCATATTTGGTTTGCTTTGTAGTAAGCTAAATTCATACATTATATCCTGAAATTGTCTTTTAAATTCTAGTTTCTTTGTTTTTGTGTGAGCTTTCTATTGCTTCTATTACATTGTTAGGGTGTGTTTGCTTGTTTACTACACTCTAATTGATAATTAAAGTAGTGCATTGTTTATATTCTTGTGCTACTATCCATCTCATTTTGTGTCTTCTTTCTAGAATTGTGCTTACTTTTCATTGTTAAGTTTTTATTCCTTGCTTCTAAACGTGATTTTGAGTTGGTTGGTTGACCTAAGATTCTGAAGTGCAATTGGAGGAATTGCAAGGAGTGATCAAAGAGTGCAAACACGTGAGGGAGTGAATTACCATTAACTCAAATCTTTTGTGTTTTCTCTTTGAATACTAACCATGAGTACAGACAAAACTGGAGATGGTAATGGAGAGGGAGTTCCAATTAAAGATCCTCAATTAAAACTTTTCATGGAAGCAATTCAAGAACAGTTTAGAAGCTACAACAGTTTCTTCCAAGATATGAGAAAGGATTTGAAGGAGATTAAAGCCGCCCGACGCTCTAATACAACAAGAGCTCGTCCTAGTACTACATCGACTAGAATTCAAACTCTTGAAGGTGAGGAGGTCGATAATCCTAACCATTACTTTAGGAATTTGAACAATAAGTCAGGAAGGGTGCAAGGAAAGAAAAGTGTGGATTACCTCAATAGGTATTCATTCACAATGGATGGGTGGATGACTGGTCCAAATTCATCTTTCTCAAAAGAAGCATGTGAAGATCAATGTGAAAAGCAAAAGATGAGTTTTGAAACTGTCCATAAAGAAAAGGAGTGTGAAAACATGCTGAGTAAAAATAAAAAGAAAGAGGGAGAAGGGAAGGAAAAACAAATTCAACCTATATTTGTACCTTTGTGCAAAGAATTTTGTTTGACCATCAATGATCCTAATCCATCTTTGCCAAATATGTTTGTTGATCCTTTACAAGAATTTGAAGATGTATTTCCAGAAGAGGATTGCCAATCTTCAATTGAGGATAAAAAGATGGTTCTTGATCCATTATCACCTCAAGAAGTATGTGAAGATCAAAGGAAGGTAGTTGAGAGAGAAAAAGAGGTTTCGGCCTTGAGGAAAAATGAGAATGAGAGCTCAAAAGAACCAGAGTGTGAAAAGAGTGAAGAAAAAGAGGAGAAAGAGGCCACAGAACAAACAAAACAAAATAATGGCCCATTAGAGAGTGAAACTTCAAGATTGAGAGAACAAAAGAGTGAAAAGAGTAAAGAGGAGAAAAAGAAACAAACTCTTTGTTTGAGAGAAAGAAAGAAACGAAACAGTGTTGGAAAGGGTAGACCAGTCTTGATGATTCGGTTAAAAGAATTTTTGCGTAATTCGACTAACATTGACACTTCTTCTCTACCTTCTAGTTCTGTTTCTTTGTTGCAGGGGTTACCTAATGGTAAGAAGAAGCCTACATTGGTGAAGGAGATGCACGCCAAGGCTAGGGTTCATATGAACATGAAGAACAAAGGTTATGCCAACCATGCCAACAAGGGAAGAAGGCATGTTGTGTTTAAACCAGGTGATTGGGTTTGGGTACATTTTCGCAAGGAAAAGTTTCCCAACCAAAGAAAAATTAAGCTTGATGAACGTGGAGGTGAACCATTCCAAGTTGTGGAGCACATTGATGACAACACCTACAAGTTAGACTTACCAGGTGAGTATGGTGTTTCCATTACTTTCAATGTTAGTGATTGGTCTCCTTTTGACATGGATGCAGATTTGAGGACAAATCTTTTCGAGGAAAGGGGGGAATGATATGAATCCGCCATCACTCATCCATGGAACTCAAGGGAGCAAGGAGAACAACATGAAAAATCCATTAGTGCTACCTAGTGGATCAATTACAAGAAGACATGCAAAGAAATATGGAGCAACCATGGAACTTAAGAGAGCATGGATACCTCAACTTCTAATTAAGATTCGAGGACGAATCTTTTCGACGAAAGGGGGAATGATACAGAATCGATACCACTCAACCATAAAGTTCAAGGAAGCATGGGGAACACCTAAGTTTCTCACATTAATGGAAGCACAAGTTGAGATGGAATCTGAAATTCAAACCATGGCACGCCCTAGACAATGCAAGGTTAGCATGCCCGTGCAAGGTAGCACGCCCCAGGCCGTGCAAGCCTCTGCCTCTCGCAGGAAAACACTTGATTTGAAGCACGCCCGTGCCAACTAGCACGCCCCAGACCGTGCAAGCCTCTGCCTCTCGTAAAGGAAGCTTTACACTGAAGCACGCCCCAGACCGTGCACTCTTCTGCCTCTCGCGAAGGAAGCTTTACATTGAAGCACGACCGTGCGCCTTGGCATGCCCCAGACCGTGCCCGCCTCTGTCTCTTGAAATTTTAGTTAGTTCATTTTGAGTTTTTGCAATGTTAATGGGTTGGGCCTCCCATATTTCGGCCACCCTTGATTATTTAGCCTTATTTTGTTTAGATTTGGTCAATCTTTAGTTGATTTGGATTAGATATCCAAATCCTTAAGTTGTTATGATTTGTTAGTCAACTCCTTAGTTGGTTTAGATTTGCTAATCCTTATCCTTAGCTGATTTAGACTAACTAATCTAAATCCTTTAAGGATCTGGACCTCTTAGAATTAGTATAAATAGCTTGCTATATTGTAATTATTGAATTATTCAACATTCAATCAATTAATCAAAGAGAGATCTTCTTCTTCATGCTTAGGCGTGTTCTTGCTTTAGAGAGTGTGAGATTGCATTCTTCTAATTGCATCAAGAATCAAGGTAAACTTATCAATTCTTTGTGGTGTTTATCTTATTCTTTTACTCTATTATTGGTGTTCTTGCTTCTTTAAGCTTTGGGTGCCATAGAGGGGGGGTTTAGTTTGATCTTGGATCTCTTCCAAAACTTGTGATAGAGTTCATGGAATTTATTTCCATTGGGTTCCGCGTCAAGTTTAACTATAAGTGCTAGTTTACCTATAAATAGCATACTCTACGATAGTTGTAATCAAGCAACAAAGAGTTCTAATAAAGAAGTTATATTCTAAACTTCTTCTCTTTGTCTTCTACTCTTGGATTTTCTATCAATTCTAAGTTTCTTTCCTAGTTTTCTATTAAGTGGTAGGAGAGTTTCAAAAGCTAATAAGTGGTATTAGAGCCAACTTATTCTTGAGGGTCCTGTGAAAGTAAGAAATTCATTTTTAGCGTGAGGATAAAAAAAACACTAAAAGATGTCATCCAGTCGCAATTTCTTAGGAATTGGTCCTTCAATGTTTAATGGAGAAAACTACCATATATGGATAATTAAAATGAAAGCTTGTTTGAAAGCTTTGAATTTGTGGGAAGTTATAGAAGGTGGAGCAGATCCAACACCTCTTGGTCCTGATCCAACATTGGCTCAAATGAAGAATTTTGAAGAACAAAAGACTAAGAAGCCAAGGGCCTTGACATGTTTCATTCAGGTCTATCAGAAACTATATTCACAAGAATCATGGCTTGTGAAACTCCAAAAGAGGCTTGGGAAAAGCTTAAGGAGGAGTTTGAAGGTAGTGTTAGAGTGAAAATAGTTATGTATTTGTCACGTGAGACTTTGATGGATAGCTTATTCGAAGCCTAGAGAGCATAATTATTACTATTTTATGTGTTAGTTATATATATGCCCTATAGTCAATTGTTTGGTTATATATTGGACATTATACTTCATATAATAAATATTTAATTATTAATAAAAAAAGTTTTTATTTATCTTTTATATTCTATTAAAAAAATTTTGGTAAAAAATAAAGGCCATGAGACAATATTATTTAGTAAAGTAAATTATAATGTGATTATAATTATGAGTTTTATTTTGCACTAAAGCAATGTCTCTGAATATTCTTGGTCAATGTTCTCTTCATTATTGGACAATGATTAGAATAATTGAGAATAGAACATCTTATGTTCTTTCATTTGTGAAGGGAAGCAGTTGTACTTATAAGTTGAGATATACCGCTGAATTGACCTATATGAGAATTCTATATGGAGAGTTACCTATGTTTATGGAATACTCAAGTGATGGTTGTATAAATGATCCTTTGACTGAAATTACTAAGCTATCTTATATGAGGATAATTATGTTTTGAATCTTCATTCACATTATTCATTTATGTGTAACACCCAAAATCCAATTTCGTAAAACAGGACCTTAAGAGCCATATTAGGTTTAACACCGAAGTATTAAATCGATTTAAAAACGTTCTCTTTTAGTTTTATAAAAAATAATTTAGAAAAATTTTCGGAGAATTCCTATAGAAAAACTGCAAGAGTCTCTCCTATATATTTAGTATCACAAAAATACAGAAAAACCTTTAAAACACTTCTATAATCCGTCCACACCATAACTATATTTTTCAAATTTATTTTTCCAAAACAAACTCCACATTCTCAACTCATCATCCAACACATCTGATAAAAACTAAACATAGAAAATAAGTCAGTTCTTTTTAATTTAAAGCATTTAAAATTTTTATTATATACCATAAAATATTCTGATATTAATATAAAACTATTTTTTAAAATATTTAGTTCATAACATTTTGACTTAATAAAAATATTATAGTGCCTTAATTAGTTTTACATGCTGCTAGATTTTTCTAAAAACTTAAATAAAAGAGACACTATTGAAAACTGACTGTAGTTGAATAAGAGACCTCTGAATAGTCTGGTGTTCGTTGTGGACCATCTATCCCGAATTAGCAACCTATGGGAGATAAGTCAATGTGCTAAGCATAAAGTTTAGTGGTGCTTAATTTTCATTTATAGCATGGAAATACACATACGTAGTCATAATATCTCATATTATCATACACAACATTTATTCATAAACAGAAAGTATAATCATAGTATAACATATTTCAAACGCATAATATAAATATTCACAGTCAGTATGCTTAATTAAATTCAATAATTATGCATCACTAAATTAGAAATACTTAATCACAATATCACATGAGTCTGCATATGTTCATGAAAGCAACGTAATTATTTATTTAATTAATTTATAAAAACTATATTTTTAATTAGGCCTTTAGCATACTTAGAAGAATCAAATAGCAGATAGAGAATTTCATAATAAACATTTAGCCCGAAAGCCCATATAACATCATACGACCTGTTGGTCGGAATCAAATAGCCAAATCTAGAAAATGGGGTTCGTTAGCCCCTATAAGACACTGTGTCTCATATATAGACAATACAGTATTTCTATGGCATTACATACGTTTATAAAACTACTGACTCAATTAAGTAGACCAAGGCTAATGAGACCCTAGCCAATTAAACAAGTGTTCTTTCAATCAACAAGGAGAATCTAGCAAAGAACATGCAATAACAGAAGTACCCGTCAATCCCTAAACCCCCAAGTACTCTTGAAAAGAGAAAGAAAGGAATTTAGAACAAGAAAACAGAAACTTACCTTCAAGTACTCTTGAAAACAAATCTAGAATTCTTGATGCAATCAATCTTGTAGAACTCACAAGCTCAATTACTAATGAATGGAAAATGGTTGCTTTCAATCAAAGAAGAGAACTCATATCTCTTGTTGTTGTTGTGTGTCTTGTGTTTACAATGGAAGCACTTATTTATACTAGAAAATGGAAGACTAGGAACTAGAGTCAAGCCTAAAATCAAGCCTACAATCAAGGTTAAAATCAAGGCTAGAATCAAGCCTAGAATCATGCCTTAAATCAAGGCTAAGAATCAAGCTTAGAATAATGACTTAAGTCAAGGCTAAGATTATGCTAACCAATATGGCCCATATGAGCTTAATTAAATACAAAGCCCAAGCTATCTAATTAAATCAAGTCCAACTTATATAATAGCTAATCTAGGGCTGGCCCAACTTTGGAATATAAGTCCAACTGGACTTATTAAGTCCACTCTAAATAACTTAAACAAAATAGGATAAATGGGCCACAGGCCCTACATGCCCCATACTTAAGCTTACAATGAAAGAGCATCCTTCTAAATTTACTTAAGTATAAAACATGTATAATGCTACCAAAAGGTACAAGGCTTATGGGTGATGTATATTAGTGGCGGATCCCAACAGTCGAGTAGAGTGGACCACATCCCCTAATATCACCTTTTGGATTTTGGATAGAAAAGAGATTAAGAAGAGAATTATGCATGTATGCCATTTATATATAAATATGTAAAACTTAATTTAAGAATATTATCAACAAGTGTGAATAATAGGATAGCTATTGGAGTCAACTCCTTACCCGAACCCAAAAATTAGAAAATTAGAGATTTTGGGTTCAATCCCCAGTGGTGTGAATACTCAAATTTTGCGGCTCAAAAAGCTTGTTTTCCCAGACTGCAAACAGTCCGGTCGAGCCGGAGGCCATTCGAAAAGTTCACCAAAAGTATGCCAATATGGTACTTGAAACGTCCGGAAAATTATGAGGATCGCAGAACTGGTCCCGGAATATTTTTTGGAGGTACGGAACTCCCGAAAAAGCCTCTGGAATGGAAAACTAGCAAATAGGGCGCCGACGACCGCCGTCCACGGCGGCGGTGCCTGCCCTCCAGACTGGTTTTTCCTATAAATATAGCTCTGAATCGTCAGTTTTACTGACTCAGTCTGTGTTGACGGACGCTATCTTCTTTCCTATGCTCCTTGCGGTTCTTTTACTGCTTTTCTGCATTTAGTGTAGGCTTTATTCCTCTGCTGTTGTGATATTTGGTCACTTAATTGAATTAATTTTAATTAATATTCCCCAAACGAGGAGCTTAATCTGGAATTTTCAAGTTGAAGCTAAAAAGCGGCCGCCGTTTGACTCAGGTAATAACAAAACCCTGTCTATTTAATTTCAGCATTTTGTGCATATTCTCTTCTACCCTAAACTCTAAATGCATTCACACCATAATCATTTTGGCAGTAAACTGCTTTGAGTAAATAAATTTAGGCTAAAATACCCGGTTAATCAATAATCATGGTATTAATGCTAAAACTCCGAACATATTGGCTAAAGTGCCTAGTTAATTAATAACTACGGTGTATTTGCCTTTATTTCGAACAGTTCGGCTAAAAGTCCAATTAATCAATAATTGTGGCTAAAAACCTTAATCAATCACGTTTTTGGCAACAAATTGCCTACAGTTTAATCAATCACATTTTTGGCAACAAATTGCCTATGGTTTAATCAATCGCTTTTGGCAACAAATTGCCTATAATTCAAAAAAACCACCTTTTGGCGACAAATCGCCCAAATATCACCTTTTTTTTGGCAATAAATTGCCTAAATTACATATCATCTTTTGGCATGAATGCCTTAATCATTTTGGCGACAAATCGCCCAACAAAACCTCTTTTTTTGGCGACAAATCGCCAAACCAATTTTTGGCAACAAATTGCCTAATCAAATATCAACTTTTGGCACAAATGCCTTAATCAACCATTTTGGCAATAAATAGCCCAAACATCAATTTTTGGCAATAAATTGCCCAATCAAGCACCTTTTGGCAGCAAATGCCTAAAACAGAAAATCATTCAATCTTTGGCAAAATGCCTAAAAATGCACGAAGCATACACACACTCATGCATGAAGCATACCCCCTTCAAGATGCCTTTAAATAGGCTTTATCGAACTACATCGGCTTTGATCTCTCATTCAAACGAGAGTATGTAGGCACGTTCGGGATTTGACCCCGAGCGGCAAGTCGAAATCATCAAAACACTTTATTGGTCCAATTGCATCAATTACCTTGCAAAGCATTCACACTTAGGTTAGTTAATCAGCATGACATAGTCTCGGGATCCACCTCGGGTTCGTAGATTGTGCCTTAAACTTTGGGATAATTAATCTAGACTTAGGTTAATTAAAATTGGAGTCATTTAGGGTTCTTTCTTAGTTTTTCCTTATAAAAATAAACTAGGTGACGACTTCATAAAACACACATGTGAGCATACCTCGTTCGAGCACAATTTTGCCTTCGGGGAGGGTTCACAGTTTGGCGACTTCACTGGGAAATTATGTAATCATTTTGCATAAAGTGGACTACAATTGCTGCATCAACTAACCTGCCCTTCTTTAGGGTATTATTTTTGTTGTGCTTTGTTTTGCAGGGTACCCTAACACGAATCAAGTGTTCTTTCTTTAAGAATACTTGATAAGGAAATTTGGACTTAATTGTACAATTTAATGAAAACATTTAAATTTGTTGATTTATTTGCACGATTGAGAATCTTTTTCTCCATTGCATAAAAAACGAATTTCAAATGAATTTCTTCTCTTCTGTTCAAACTTCTGAGTCTGGATAGCAAGTAGCGCTGATCAGCAGGTTTCCTTGACTATGTCGACGGACAGCCAAAGCGTCCTCCCTGTTACCGCAAACCATCCCTAATCCTTTTGGGGGTGGCCCATGAGTATGCGTACTGTTGGACCCACGCGAAACTCTTTGCTCACATGTGGTTAGGTATATCCTTACTCAAGGTTCAAGGGTCCCTTAATAAGCCAATTTTCTATTTGTGTCATAGCCTATAAAACCTATCCTTTAGGGTTGTATGCACCCAATGATGTGAATCATATCATTAAAACAGATTATGATGTGATATTGTGCGCATTCATATCATCTCATAAACATTAAAAGCATTAAAAAGAACACAAAGTATTCTTTTTTTTGTCATGCACAATTGGGCAAGGGAGTCGATCTACCTCACATTCAGCTACCCTGATACACAATACTATCCACTGTACCTTAATTTAGTTACCCTTATCCTTATAGGTACCCACTGTTCGAGTGCCTATCCAAGTTCCAGTCACACCTACAGTGCTATCACCAACCTCACCAGCTTCACCAACTTCACCAACTTCACCTGCAATCCAAATGGCATCACTTGCTGACATCCAAAATCTCATGGAACAACTGGAAGCCAGAATGGAGGCTAGAATGAATGAGGCATTAACTGCCCAGAGAACTGCTCTAATAGCTGAACTAGGTAGTGGTAATGGAAATGGGGCTTCCGCTGGGGGAAATGATCCTGCTGCCTCCAATCAGGGACCTGCTGCTGGACCGACGTCCTCAAACCCTGCCCTTAACCTGGATGACATGCCCTCCAGAACTGCTGCTGAGCTGGAAGCTCAGAAAATGAAAGAAAAATTGGAACTCTTGGAAAGGTCAATCACTGCCCTTAAAACACATAAGGAAGTGGTGGACATGGACTCCTTGTCCTTGTTCCCTGAAGCAAGATTGCCGACAAAGTTCAAGATGCTTAACATGGACAAGTTTGATGGAACCTCTTGTCCCAAAACGCACCTGAAAATGTATGTGGGTGCCCTTAACCCGTTTGGCTTGAACAACGAGCTCCTTGCTCAGTTGTTTCAACAATCTCTGACTGGTGCTGCTTTGAGATGGTTTGTCAGCCTGGATCGGACTAAAATGAAGACCTGGGAAGACATGTGCAATGCGTTTAACACGCAGTACCATTATAATATAGAAGTGGATGTTACTCGGAGAGAACTGGAAACCACCAAACAAAAGAGCAACGAACCCTTTTCCTCGTTCCTTACAAGGTGGAGGGCCAAGGCCGTCCAAATGATCAATCGGCCTTCAGAACAAGAACAGGTAGACATAATCATCAAAAATCTGCTGCCTGTCTACCAACAACAACTGCAAAATCAGTACCTACCAATGTTTTAGTCGCTCATTGCTACTGCGACCAAGGTAGAGGATTTAATCCAAATAGGTCAACTGAAAGAAGACTCGGGTACCTCAAAGTATAAGAAGCCTAGCCAAGCTAGCAAAATTCACGAAGTGGCAAGTATCACCCCCACGAATCCTTTACGTGTGGGGAATATGAGAAATGGCAGCCAGTCGAGGAGGACTTACACTGATCTCGGGATGCCAATCCTTTTTGCATTCCGAGAGGCTGTCAAGGCAAATTACATTAAGCCTTTGGAAGCAAGGCCACCACCCAACCCATTGCCGAGGAACTATAGGGCTGATGAATATTGTGAGTACCATCAGGGTAACGGGCACAAGACTGAAGCATGCTGGACGCTTAAGAACCGCATCCAAGACCTGGAGGATAACGGTTCAATCATTCCAAAAAGTAAGCCAAATATTAGCACTAATCCTTTACCAAATCACGGGATAAATGCTATTGTTCTGACCAGGAATTGATCGATCCTTTCGAACTATTCCTCGAAATGAATGACATCTGTGTCCTGGACCTGAATGACTTATCTGAAGAGGTCGATGCAATAACCAGGAGTGGGAGACAGTATGAACCAATAGTTCTGGACAAAGTCCAAAATAACCCCTACCAAAGGGCAGCTGAGCCAAAGGAAGACCCGGTACTCTCGCAGTTAAAAAAGACCCAGGCTAGGGTATCAATTTGGGAACTTTTGGCATCATCTTTCCCTCATCGCCAAGCTCGTTCCAAGGCCTTGAGTCAACTACAAACATCGGTGGAGGTTAGCCCTGAAGTGCTGGTATCCACCCTTACACAAGCATCCAAGATGCAAAGCATCGGGTTTTCCGACGATGACTTGCCCAAGGAAGGAAGCAGTCACAATGCTGCACTCTACGTTACTGTTCAGAATAGAGAAAAGACTGTGCCCATAGTTCTCATTGACAATGGGTCAGCGTTGAATGTCTGTCCACTAAGGGTAGCTAGCTATCTGGGGTTGGAGGAAGCAGATTTCAGTCCATCGGACCAGATAGTCAAAGCCTATGACAGCACCCGGAGGGAAGTATTGGGGGTTGCTACATTGAAATTAGCAATTGGGCCAGCTATGATGGAGGTCCCGTTCCAAGTAATTGATGTGCCTACCAGTTTCAACCTACTCCTGGGACGACCATGGATACATCATACTAAGGCAGTGCCCTCTACTTTGCATCAAAAGGTCAAGTTTCCTTACAAGGACAAAGTTATCACTATTCAAGGGGATGACTATAGCCAACTGAAGAAGACAAAGGGCCAGCCTCTCTTTGAGGTCGGCCCTGAGAATGCTGACCTGCCTCTCTCGGGATTTCAATATGACACAGTACAATGCATAGAGGGAAAAACTGCAAACTCTCTAATTCTCTTTGATTTCGGGACGGTGTAAATAAACTGCATGGTTCCTTTAATGCTGAAGATGTCCTACCTGCCGGGAATGGTTATGGCCAGGTCCGGAAAGACATACGCCACACTGCAACCTTGGGAGTGTCTGGTGAACCAAGGGAACTTTGGGCTAGGTTATGAGCCCACGGATGAAGACCTTGCTGAAAGGACCTAGAGAAGAAAGAAGAAGAGTATACAGATGCGGCCTTACCTTTTGACTTTGAATGGTCATTTCTGCAAACCGGGAGAAATAATTCCTTATTGTGGCTTCCAGGAACCATTCTACTTCCCGACAGCTAAGAAAATGCTGCCCGGGCTAGAAATTTGCTGATGCCCAGGACAACAAGCCAGAGGCAATAACCGAGCTGGAGATAGAAGATCACATGCAGCCTAGTCTCTTTGACGAGGTTGCAATTATTACTAGTAATGATGGGAACAAAGACTTGCTGAGCCTGATCAAGCCGAGTAAAGGGCTTCTCACCAACTGGTATACCGAGGAGGAGCGCGCTGCTGACGAAACCCTTCCCGAGCCAAACATAGAGTCTAGACCTGATGCCAAGTCTTGTACTGAGTCTGAGTCTAACCCTGAGTCTGAAATTGAGTCAGAGTCCAGTTCCGAGTCTTCTGTATCGGATTTAGAAAATCCGGATTTTAAATTTGATGTAATTTTTGAGGACGATTCCGTCCTTATCAATAAAAGCTTACAGATCATTGGTTACCCTGCGTGTCAATCTTTCCAAGCATATCCTAGAAAAAATAATGGAAAAGAAATAAATGAAATAAAAAATGAAAAAGAGAAAATAATCATTGGCAAAGAAGAAAATGAACATACATACATCGCATCTGACTGTGTGAACAGGGAACAGATCGTGGAATGCTTGAAGAAGTTTGCCGATTGCTTCATGTGGAAGGCTAGTGACATCACGGGTATTGACCCAGCAATAGCAGTACACAAGATTCCAGTGTACCCCGAGGCTAAGCCAGTAAAACAGAAGCTAAGGAGGCTGAAAACAGAATGGTCCTTGAAAATCAAGGAGGAAGTAACTAAGCAATTGGAAAACAAGTTCATAGAGCCTATTGCCTACCCAACATGGTTAGCAAACATAGTGCCGGTTCCTAAGAAGGATGGAAAGGTGCGAATGTGTGTCGACTACCGGGATCTGAATAAAGCATGTCTGAAGAACGATTTTCCTTTGCTTCATATTGACTTGTTGGTTGACCGAATGGCTGGACACGAGATGGTCTCCTTGACTGATCTTGCTGTCGGGTATAATCAGATAATGATGCATTTGCCAGACAAAGAGAAGACGGCATTCATCACAGAGTGGGGAACCTACTGCTATAGGGTCATGCCTTTTGGGCTCAAAAATGCCGGGGCAACTTATCAAAGAATGGCAACAACTATCTTCCACGACATGATTCATAAAGAAGTTGAGGTGCATGTGGACGACATGGTTGTTAAATCAAAAACAGCTGAAGAACATACCACAGCACTTGAGAAGTTCTTCCTTAGGCTTCGAAACTACAATTTAAAGCTCAACCCGGCAACATGTCTATTTGGAGCTACATCCGGAGTATTTCTGGGGCATATGGTCAGCCGGAAGGGCATAGAGATTGACCCTTCGAAAGCCAAAGCCATTCTGGAAATGCCAGCACCGAAGACGGAAAAAGAAGTTCGGGGTTTCCTGGGAAGGCTACAGTACATCAGCCGGTTCATTAATCAATTGGCCGATACTTGTGGTCCGATCTTCAAATTACTCAGGAAAGGGGTGTCCGTTAAATGGAACGAAGATTGTCAGAAAGCCTTTGATCAGGTCAAACAGTATTTATTATCTCCGCCAGTCTTGCAACCACCAAGGCCAGGAAAACCTTTGCTATTGTACCTATCAGTGACAGAAGAAACGATGGGTGCAATGCTAGCTCAACAAGCAGAAGACACCAGGGTAGAAAATGCCGTGTACTACCTTAGCAAAAGGATGTTGGACTATGAGCTGAAGTATAATAAGATAGAGAAGTTATGTCTGGCTCTAGTTTGGGCTTGTACAAAGCTGCAGCACTACCTTTCATCCTATACCACATATGTTATCTTTGAATCAAACCCCTTGAAATTCCTTATGGAGAGGCCGGTTCTTGACAGTAAGATGGCTAAGTGGGTGTCAGTGCTCGCAGCTTATGACTTGAAATTTGTACAATGGAAGGCAGTAAAAGGAGGAGCCTTGGCTGACCAATTGGCGGAACTGCCCGTGGAAGACGAAATGAAAGAAGTGGAGTTTCCCGATGAAGATCTCTTGAACGTGGAAAATGACGTTTGGGAGATGTATTTTTATGGAGCTTCGAATTATCACGGAAATGGAATTGGAGTCGTGTTCAAAACTCCTTGTGGAGAATACGTCCCAATCGCAGTCAAGTTAGATTTCGACTGCACCAACAATGAAGCCGAGTATGAAGCTTGCATTACGGGGTTAGAAGCAGCCCTGGAAAAGGATATAAAAGTCCTTAGGGTTTTCGGGGATTCCAATTTAATAGTCTCTCAAGCTCTAAGGAAGTGGAAAATTAAGGAAGAGCGTTTGGTTCCTCACCTACAACGTTTGGATGAATTGGCTCAACAATTCGAGGATCTGTCTTTCCATTACTTGCCCCGAGCCAAGAACCAGTTTGCTGATGCCCTTGCTACTTTAGCTTCCATGGTCAATGTAGAGGGGAATCAAATTATTCGACCTTTGACAGTTCGGCTACAGAAACAGCCGGCCCACATCATGAATTTGGTTGATGACAAGCCCTGGTTTTGGGACATACAGAATTATCTTCAGAACGAGGTTTACCCGGATGGATCCTCGAAGACTAATCAACGGACATTGAGACAGTTAGCATCCGGATATTTCCTTACTGGAGGAATTCTATATAAAAGAAGTTGGAACGGTTTGCATCTAAGATGCGTAGATGAAGGGGAAGCTCAAACCATTATGGATTCCTTACACAACGGGGAGTCCGGTCCACACATGCACGGGATAGCTCTGGCTCGAAAAATCATAAACCTGGGTTATTACTTGTCAACTATGAATGCAGATTGCGTGAGGCATGCGCAGAAGTGCCATGAGTGTCAAATTTTTGCTAAGCTGCAAAAACAGCCTCCGGTCAATTTGAATCCCATTGCTTCACCCTGGCCCTTCGCAACTTGGGGCATAAATGTGATCGGAAAGATCCACCCAAAGGCTTCCAATGGTCATCAATTCATCCTGGTTGCTGTGGATTACTTCACTAAGTGGATCGATGCAGCCTCTTATTCGGTTTTGAATGCCAAGAAGGCGGCACAGTTTGTTCGTACTAACATCCTTTATCGGTACGGAACGCCATTCGAGATCATCACTGATAATGGGTCCCACTTTCAGAGTGAATTTTCGGATTTGTTGAAAGAAAGGAGAATCCAACATCATAAGTCCTCACCCTATTGTCCACAAACAAATGGGGCTGTAGAGGCTGCAAATAAGGCTATAAAAGTCATTTTGCAGAAGACAGTTCAAAACATAAAGCTTGGCACGAACAGTTACCGAATGCCCTATGGGGATATAGGACTTCAATCAGAACGCCCACCGGAGCAACTCCGTATTCCCTGGTATATGTTATGGAGGCAGTGCTGCCTGTTGAACTGGAAGTTCGGTCGGCAAGAATCATCCGGGAAAGCCAAATCAGCGAAGCAGATTGGCTCCAGAATTACCACCTCCAACTCCTGGGTATTGATGAGAAAAGGTTACAAGCGATCCACCGAACGCAGGTTTACCAGAGGAGAATGGCTCGGCATTTTAATAAGAAGGTCAAAGACCGAAAATTGGAAGAAGGTTGTTTGGTCTTGAAGGAAATTAGACAACCAATCGTAGACCCTCGTGGGAAGTTCCGCCCTCATTGGGCTGGGCCCTACATTCTAAAGAAAATGCTGTCGGGCGGAGCCGTCATTTTGACTGATTTAGATGGTTTGGAGTTCACGAATCCATGTAATTTAGATCAGTTAAAAAGATATTATGTGTAATTATTGCATGATGTAAAAAAGAGCTACATTAGACCTGATTCTCCTCGGAAAAAAGAAATTATGTATTGGAGATATGTAGGCAACCCTCTTTGGGCGCGGTCTAAACATTAAAAAAAAAATCATTTCATAATTCATTCTTCTTTGCCAAAAAAAAGAGGAAAGAAAAGAAAAAAGTGCAAAAGAAAAGAGAAGAACCCGCTAAGTTGAAAACCTGAAAAGGGCGGCTTAGGCAAAAGTCGGGGCCCGCTAAGCTGAAAACCCGAAAAGGGCGGCTTAGGCAAAAATGGGTAGCTCGCTAAGCTGAAAACCCGAAAGGGCGGCTTAGGCAAAAGTTAAAGCTTGAATAAATAAATTGGGAAATGCTTGGAAAGCCCAAAAGTCACAACTGTAATGTCATTTTGTCTCCAAGTAATAGAGTCAAGCAAAAGAGTCCATAAAGTTCAAAAAACAAAAAAAAAAACAAACAAAATAAAAGTCCAAGTCCGAAAAACATACATCCAAAGAAAAAAATCCAAAGCCAAAATTCCAGATAAAGTCTAAAGTCAAAAAAAAATCTAAGTGTCCCGTCGCCTACGTGGGGCAACATCCTCAATGTCGTCTTTAGGTGTTGAACCCTCTCCAACCCTCTCCCGTCCACATCATCGGTGCCAACCTGAGCCCAACCCTCAAGTGCACTCAGCAGTGCGGTCCTCCTTTACCTCTCAATCGGCCAAACAGCAGCAATGAACCAAGTTCGGTACTCTGGAGAAGTATGAACGCCGGCAGGATTAGGTAGGGGCCTAACCATGTGGTGATCTCTAACCCAAGCCTTAAGGATGGCTCGGGTAACACCCGGAGTAATAACTGAATCAACAGAAGTGCCATCCACAATTGAAACAGTCTGGTCTATCCCCATCTGCCTCAAAACGCCCGTAGCGCAGTACCACGTGCAATGTGTAAGGCCTAGAAGGTAAACTCGGGTATGGCGCAAGCTAGCCTGCATAAAGCGGGTGATGTCATACCAGGAAATGTACCACAGTACCTCATTTGGACCCAACTCAATCAGCCACGAGGTCCATGCATCAGTAGACGGATGAGTGATCAGGATCCTCCGCATATGATACTGAGAGGGGTTATAAGGCAAGAAAGTAGGAGCTGTAACCACTTGGAGGTGGTCCTTTAACCAAACCTGAGTATAGATCCTTTCTATTACGAAGGAATGAACCAAAAGAAAGAAAAGACAATAAGGAAAAGGAGAAGGGAAAATACCTGGAGAATGATCGGAGAGACAGTCCAATTGTCAAAACCCAAGGCGGCTCTGTCAAGACTTCGGATAGTCTCGACTAGCACAATACCGCCGATGCAGCCCATGTCCTCCATTTGATAAATCATCGGATAGAATCGTAAATCTCCAAAACCGGGGTCCTTGTTAAACAAGAAACCCGCCAATAAGCAGAAAACAAAAGCCCGCATCCTCAGCCTCATTTGGTCTGGGTCATCTGGTTGAGTCTCTAAAAATTCATCAATCAGTGGCAGCAGAATTGCCTTCTGGTCATCCACAACCATGGCCCTAGCCTGAGGCCGGCTGAACTGGAATACACTTTCAAACGACCGCATATACCCAATTTTGACCTCATATCTAACCAAAGGGGCATTGGGATCGCACCCTATAATCTTTCAGAATTCCTCAAAGAGAGAATACATTTCCTCCATCATGGCACCGAAGCGAAAAACGTGGGCCTCAGGGTCCCAAAATCTGATGCAAGCCTATAAAAAACCCCAGTCTATAACCACTCCCCTAAGGGTAGCAATAGGAGATAGACCGTACCTCCCCAAGTTGATCTTTTCTACCTTGGAGAGACTCTTAGTCCAATTGTGCATCCTGTGGTTATAAAAGGGATTCATTTTTTTGAAAAAAAAGAAGAAGAAGAAACTGACCTTTTTTTCCTAGAGAAAACTGCTTTTTTGGCTCAAATTTTGAAGAGAATGATTGAAGTTTGGAAGAAATCACGTTTTTATAGAAAAAACGCGCCCGGAGGCGGCCGCTACCGCCGTCGGCGGCGGCGGCGCCCGCCGGCCGCTCCTGCCGGTGGACGCGGCCGCTCCCGCCATCAGAGGCGGCTGCGCCCGCCGTCGAAGGGGTTTGCTGCCCCCCCTTGGTGGCTCCGGCTGCTGCCCATCCTGTTTTTTTGTTTTTTTTTAGGTTTCTTCTGTGGTTTCTCGAGTATTTTTTTCTCTGGTCAAAGTACCAGAAATAATTTTCGGAAGCAATGATAATAAAGGAGTTTTTCACAAAATAATTTTTTTTTTTTGGAAAAATTGAAAATTGAAATTGAAAAAAAAAATCCCATTTTTTTTTTTACAAGTCAAAGTGGATAATCATGCATACATATTTCAGTACTAACCCAGTGCAGGTACAGTCAAAGTACAGTACAGCTACAAGCAAAGGAAAAATACGAACAACAGAAAAAAAAATCTAGCAACGGCAGCATCAGCGACGGGGTCTCCTCCTCCTCTGATCATCAAAGGCCCTCAGAGTCCAGGCCGAAGAAAGCTCCTGCTCCATCCCGAGAATCAACTCCATCATTTGACTGACCAAGCCGTCAGGAACCTGGAAATCATGCAGGAAACACAAGTCAATATTAAATCTTTTACAAATCCTTTTTGTGAAAGATTTATCGGCCATTACCTCATTAATGGAGTCGGAAGGGAGATTCCAACGATTCACATTAGCCAGGGAAACCTCCCGAAAAGCTAAAGTACCGTTTGGAGTATGATAAGAGATACTGTATGGAAGATGTAAGTTGGCCAGATCTAGGTGAAGAGGCCCGGTAGCATCTGTGACGGCACGGGGAGCCCTGGAAGGACCTGTCGAATGGCTAGGCCCAGCCCGAGATGGACCCTCAACCGGAGTGGAAGAAGAAGGATCGGTCGAAGGCCTCCTCCTTGGAGTCCTAGTCGAGGGACCCGAAGCCCGAGAAGAATTGGTGTCAAGGGGGAGGGAAGGTGCCGATCTCTGAATACTATCGAGCTGAGATCCAATGGGCTGCATCAAAAAGACTCTGCAGAACTCGTCATAATCTCCCTCCAGGATGAACTCCACATGTGGAACACCCTCAGTATGAGCATCGGTAAGTATCATCTGCTTGCCCGCTCGCATGTCCTCGGGAGGGGGATAAGGGACAGAACGACAGCCTCTTATCTGAAGGTCTACTCTCTCGCCCAAGTAATATCGTCTCAAGACGGGGTGCGACAGGACAACTCTCCGCCGAGACAAGGCATCCGATCGCTGGAAGTGGGGATCGGCCTGAATCCAACTCTGTAGACGGGCAGTCATCGCCCCCACCTCAACCTATGAAAGATGCAAATGTGTTAATAAATCCTTTTTATTTAACATATTTAAGAATTGCTAAGCACTTACCTGCTCCAGAGTGCAAGTGTCAAAAAAGGCCCTTAGGCCTCTCAGCGATTTTTTGCGCCGAATGGTATGAAGGTTTGATCGGTACCATCTCCAAGCCAAAGGCACCAGTCCCAGCCCAAGATCAGCACGAATAAGCTCCGGGCGGGTATATGGGAAGTACTCGAATGCCCAAGTCTGCTAAAAAAAAGAAAAAAAATCAATGAGGAAAAATGACAAACAGAAAGACACAAAAAGGGGAATGTTCTTTACATTACGGAGATAGGATTTCACTAAGCCTATCCGCGCGGCACTTAGTCGTCTTTGGTTGCTAGGACGAGCTAAGTAAGCCTTTAAGTTGTATTGGAGCGAAAATGAGAGCTAAATAGAGAAGAGAACACAAGAGAGCTTGTAAGAACACTCAAATGATTTGTATTACTTGAATTGCTTGGCTAAGCTTGGTTGATTTACAAGTGAGGTGAGGGGTGGTATTTATAGCCACCTCCACCTCCTCAATGAACGGCTAGGATTTAGCCTACACAAATCAACGGTCTAGATTATATGGATGATTCTAGACTAATGTAGACAATACACAAAATATCTCCTAGTGTGGAGTAGTGTAGAGAATTCTAGAAAACGGGCTTGGATAATCTAGCATTGGGCTAGAGACTTCCCAAGCCTTGGCACATTTAGGCAGCCCAATTGGCACCCTTCTAATGCCTTGCCTATAAATTGCTAGGCTGCCTTGCATTCTTGCGCAGCTTACAGTGTGGGGCGTAACACCCTCCCCCACTCAATCTCGCGACGTCCTCGTCGCGATATGAGCCTCGCGTTGTCTTATCTTATCCTTGAACTGCCGAAGAGTATCTTCATGCTCCCTAGCTTCAGACTTGGGCAAGTTCTTTTCGCATCGCCGTACCACTCGTGAGTTGAGGATGCTCTCAACCTCCTTGCCAGATTTGGTAACAGCAGTTGGTGGTCGAGTAGACTCGCCCTTACTTGGATCCTTACCATCCACATGATAAGGTTTTAGCATGCTTACATGGAAGATATTATGAATCTTCCACTCGAGAGGCAGTTGGACTTGATATGCGGCCTTCCCTACTCGTTCGATGACAGGGAATGGTCCTTCATACTTCTTCACAAGCCCTTCATGTACCTTTTGTAAGGACTTGAGCTGGTTAGGGCGGAGTTTGACGAGTACCTTGTCTCCTTTGGCGTACTTCTTCGGTCGCCTCTTGGCCCATTTCTTTATAAACCGGGCAGCCTTGTCAAGACAAGCAAGAATCTCGTCAGCTTCCTTATGCCATTTCCTCACACACTTGTGAGGTTTACGGATGTGATCCCGTGGGTTGTTTTGTGAGGTGCTAGCACTGGTGTTGGCTAGCTTTGCCTTGTGACTTGATGCGTCCGCGACAATCTTGGCCTTTCTCTGTTCTCCCATCTTTGGAGGTGACTTATGAGGAGAGGTCTTGGCTGGCAGCTTAGCACTTGGCTCCAGCTCATTTTGGTGATCGACTTCCTTTTTAGAAGGAAGCGTTTTTGGTGACTGTGGAGGCGTTTTGTCTTTGGACTCATCCTGCACTGTTTGGGCAGATTTTGGTGAGGGTTGCTCATGATTTATCACTTCCTCCTCCTTGGGAGTGCGAAGAGATATGGCGCCCAAATATCGTAGGGAACCCATATGGGCTTGGTGTTCCTCTGTCGCCTGTTTCTCCTTATTGCACTCAGCGACCATGGCATTCATTACCTTTTTATAGACAGCACGCATCGTATTTATTTCCTCCTTATTGGGGCAATCTTTTGTCCAATGCGGCCCTCCACAGAGGAAGCAAGGTTTAGGTTTAAAACTATGCTTCCTAAACTGCTTATCATGTCTTCCCTCGAGAGCTTTGGGTGGACCATCTTCCCTGTGATGATGGTCCTTCTCCTGATCTTCTCTCTCTCCCCCACTCTTGCTAGGAATGGGCTTATTGTTCTCGACTTGGGTGGAGTAGTCCCTTAGGGATTCAGCCATGGCAATAGCATCATCAAGTGTTTGCACGCTACGCCGCTCTAGCTCCACCTTCGCCCACTCTCTTAGCCCATCTTTGAAGAAGAAGAGAGCATCTTTGTCGGACAAGTCGTCAATCTCCAACATAAGAGTGGTGAACTCCTTAATGTAATCGGAAAGGCTACCTCTTTGTTGTAGACGACGCAGTTTACCCCTTGCTTCGGTGTCCGTATTATGAGGCACGAAGTGCTTCCGTAATTCCATTTTGAATTGCTCCCAGGTATGGATGTTGCAAGTGCCTTTTTCGCGCTCCGCATGCTTCCTTCGCCACCATAACTGAGCAGCGTCCCGAAGGAATGTGGGGACATTGCCAATCTTAGTGGCATCATCATTTACCCCAATGGCCTCAAAGTACTGGTCAAGGCCAAAGAGAAAGTTTTCCACCATCGAGGCACTGCGCGTTCCATCATACGTCGCAGGCTTTGGTACTTTCAATCCATGTGCTACATGAGTTGTGGTAGCACTGGTTGAAGCGGGACAACTCATTCGTTGGTGCATCCGGCATTCGGAACGGATAGCATCTACTTCGCTACGCAAGGCACTAAGTTCAAACTCAGTGAATGTACGTACCTCGGTTATCCTACCAGCAAGGGCTTGAAGCTCCTCTCGTAGGGATCTACCAAGCTCCATGATCATATCCTTGGCAGCTCTAGTGATCTCCTCGTTCTCCTGGACAACATTATCAAGTTGCTCGGAGAGTTCTCCCACTATAGCTTCTTGAGAAGACACGGCTTGCTCAAGAGCTGCGATCCTTTGCTCCACATGATCTATGGGAGAGGTTCGTACCTTAGACTTCCCCCTCTTAGGTCGAGTGCGCACCGGCTCACGGCCTCGAACTGCCTCTGGCTGCTTGGGTTGTTGTTCCTCAGCAACAACCAATTAAGCTTCATCGTTTGCCATTGATCAAGGCAAGGGACTTTGCACCTAGGACGGAACCTGCTTTGATACCACCTGTCACAGAGATAGGATTTCACTAAGCCTATCCGCGCGGCACTTAGTCGCCTTTGGTTGCTAGGACGAGCTAAGTAAGCCTTTAAGTTGTATTGGAGCGAAAATGAGAGCTAAATAGAGAAGAGAACACAAGAGAGCTTGTAAGAACACTCAAATGCTTTGTATTACTTGAATTGCTTGGCTAAGCTTGGTTGATTTACAAGTGAGGTGAGGGGTGGTATTTATAGCCACTTCCACCTCCTCAATGAACGGCTGGGATTTAGCCTACACAAATCAACGGTCTAGATTACATGGATGATTCTAGACTAATGTAGACAATACACAAAATATCTCCTTGTGTGGAGTAGTGTAGAGAATTCTAGAAAACAGGCTTGGATAATCTAGCATTGGGCTAGAGACTTCCCAAGCCTTGGCACATTTAGGCAGCCCAATTGGCACCCTTCTAATGCCTTGCCTATAAATTGCTAGGCTGCCTTGCATTCTTGCGCAGCTTGCAGTGTAGGGCGTAACACTTAGGTCTCTCAGCGAATTTTTGCGCCGAATGGTATGAAGGTTTGATCGATACCATCTCCAAGCCAAAAGCACCAGTCCCAGCCCAAGATCAGCACGAATAAGCTCCGGGCGGGTATATGGGAAGTACTCGAATGCCCAAGTCTGCAAAAAAAAAAGAAAAAAGAATCGATGAGGAAAAATGACAAACAGAAAGACACAAAAAGGGGAATGTTCTTTACATTACCTCCCAAAAGTAGTAAGTCCCACTGACTTTACAGTGGTGCCGACTCAGATCGCACATGTCGTCATACATGTGGCTCAAAATAGCCTCGACCCAGTCATACTCCTGAAGGTGGGCCAGATCTTCCAAACTTTTCAGAATAGAAGGGTTGAATTTTTCCTTCCTGTTGGACCAGAAGGTCGAAGCAAAAAGTAGCAGCAATGTGAATCTGGCCACCTGGGTAGCCGTCAGGTCTCCCTGTCTGAATCTAGCATATATATCAGGGGCTTGGAGGGACAGCCAGCGTCTGGAAACACTCAAAACTGGTGTAGAAGAACTTGGCCCGACAATCCGAGGCAGGTCTATCCCGATCAGCTCCACCATCCGGTCCGGGGAGATCTCTGTCCTCCAGTCATTATATAACTCGATCGCCTGGTGTGAACCCCTTCCCCAAAAGCACATAGGCATGTGATGCATATGATGAATGAGAAGAAATACACGTGATGTGTGTGAGTCGCCACCTTGTTTAATTATTTAAGGGTAAACTAGGAAAAAACCCTAAGTGACTCCATTTTTAATTAACCTAGTTACTAGATTAATTATCCCAATGATTAAGGCACAATCTACGAACCCGAGATGGATCCCGAGACTATGTCATGCCGATAAACTAACCGATGAATGAATGCTTTGCAAGGTAAATGATGGATTAATGAAATGTTTGAGTGATTTTGACTTGCCACCCGGGGTGAAATCCCGAACGTGCCTACGTACTTCCGTTTGAATGGAAGATCAAAGTCAACGTAGTTCGATAGGCCTTCTTTGAAGGGCTTTGAATGGGTGTGCTTTATGCATGAGTGGGTATGCTTTGTGCATGATTTTGTGTATGCTTTGTGCATTTTGTGTGTATGCTTTGTGCATGATTTTGTGTATGCTTTGTGCATTTTTGTGTGTATGCTTTATGCATGATTTTGTGTATGCTTTGTGCATTTTTGTGTGTATGCTTTATGCATGATTGTGTGTATGCTTCGTGCATAAGTGTGTATGCTTTATGCATGATTGTGTATGCTTTGTGCATGATTTTTGTTTAGGCATTTTGCCAAAAATGTTGATTTTGAGGCATTTGTGCCAAAATGGTTCATTTAAACGATTTGTCGCTCAAAAGATTGATTTTAAGGCATTTTGCCAAAAATGTCGATTTTACGCGATTTGTCGCTAAAATGGTTGATTTTACGGTTTTTTACCGAAAATGGTTGATTTTAAGGCATTTTGCTAAAAGATTGATTTTACGCGACTGTCGCCAAAATAGTTGATTTTAAGGCCTTTGGCCAAAAGGTGTTGTTTTAGGCAATTGTTGCCAAAAACGTGCGATTTAGGCGGTTGTCGCCAAAATGGTTGATTTTAAGGCCTTTGGCCAAAAATGTGTTGTTTTAGGCAATTGTTGCCAAAAACGTGCGATTTAGGCGATTGTCGCCAAAATGGTTGATTTTAGGCCTTTGGCCGACAATTGGTTCATTTTAAGGCATTTTACCAAAAATGTCGATTTTACGGCTTTGAGCCGAAAATGGTTGATTTTAAAGGCATTTTGCCAAAAATGTCGATTTAACGCGATTTGTCGCTAAAATGGTTGATTTTAGGCCTTTGGCCAAAAAGTGTTGATTTAAGCAATTAGTTTGCCAAAATGTGCGATTTAGGCTTTAATGCCACGATTATCGATTAATCGGGCGTTTGAGCTTAATCACAATTTATTGTCGAAACGTGATTGATTAAGGCTTTTAGCCACAATTATTGATTAATTGGACTTAAGCCGGATTTGTTCGAAATAAGGCAATTGAACCGTAGTTATTAATTAACTAGGCTCTTTTAGCCAATATTGTCGGATTTAAACTTTAATACTACGATTATTGATTAACCGGGCATTTAAGCTTAATCAAATTAATTAAGGCAGTTTATTTACCAAAAATAATGACGTGGATGCATTTATGCAATTGTAGAATTATTAAGAGTAGAAGAGAAATATGCATGAAGTGCTAAAATTAAATAGGCAGAGTTTTGTTTACATACCTGATTTAATCGACGACTGCTTCTTAACTCCGGATTAAGCTCCTCGCTTAGGAAATATTAATTAATTTTAATTTGTTTAATTTTTAATGTCCAAATATCACAATAAAAATGCAATAAAAATTAAATTAAATGCAAAAAGCGGTAAAGAAGACGCAAGGAGCGTGAGAGGGAGAAGGATTCGTCCGTCAACACAGACAGGGGTGCCAAAATTGGACTGAAAATGGCCTATTTATAGGCCATTTTCGGGTCCCGGGCGGCAAGCCCCGCCACGCTGGGCGGGGGGGTGCGACTTGCGAGACGCGGGCAGGGGTGGGGGGCCGAAGTACGGTGGGCGGCAGGTTCGCCAAGTGGGCGGCAAGGTCCCGACCAGGGGAAGGGCGGGGCAAGGACCCGCCTGCGCGGGGGCGAAAGGCCCCGCGAGCGATGGGTACGGAAAGACTAGCAGCGCGGGGAGAAAGGAACTGAGAGCGCTGGGCGGCTGGCCTCGCTAAGCGCGCGCGATTCAGGCCTAGCTCGCGCGAGCGGGCGGCAGGCCTCGCCCGCGCGGGGCGACAGGGCCTTCGCCCGCGCGCGCTGGGCGGCAGGCCTCGCCCGCGCGGGGAGACAGGCCTCGCCAGAGCTGGGCGCAAGGCCTCGCCCGCGCGAGGGCAGCAGGCCCTTGCCCGCTGCTGGGCGACAGGCCCCGCGCGCGCTGGGCGGCAGGCCTTGCCCAGGAAGTGGGGCGGCAGGTGCCGCCGTGGCCGGTGTGGACACCGTGCCTCGCTCCGAGGGCCTTTTTGGGAGTTCCGGACCTCCGAAAAATATTCCGGGACCTGTTCCGCGATCCTCGCGATATTCCGGACGTTTTAAGTACCATATTGACATATTTTCGGTGAACTTCCGAAATAGCCTCCGGTCCGGCCGGACTGTTTGCAGTCCGGGAAAACAGGCTTTCTGAGCCTCAAAATTTGGGTATTCACACCTGGGTGCCAAAGGGGATCCCATAGATCACAGAAAAGTCTGTGGGGGTCATTATCAACTCGCCCCAAGAAAAGTGGAAGGTATTGGTGGTGTCCCACCATCTCTCGGCCGAAGCACCCAGTAGTTCTTTGTGGCTGCTCCGACCCATGTCAAAATGCCTCAGGTAGTCCAGATGGGATGGGCCAATGATCGCTCCAACTGGGTTGTTGTGGTCGAATATCTCGACCGAAATTTCGGCCGCAGAGGTCTCACCCACATCCAATTTAATGTAGAGGTCCTAAAGGTAAAGCAATCTAAGAGTTATTCCTTGGTTCCTTACTAAGGATAATATCTTAGTTCTACCCCAGCATGCATGCTAATAAAACAGTAAGATGCAAAAAAAAAAAAAAAAAAAAAAAAAAAGAGAGAGTAAAAGTAAACTTACCTGGGCATAGATGCCAGTCACAGAAGCGTGGGCGTCTGCGTCCGCTGTAAGATCGGTGTCTAGGGAAATTCCCAAAGAATCCAGAAAATCCTCGTCGCTGCTGTGACCCGAAGAAGTCATTGAGGAAGTTGAGAGGATTTGAGAGAAATCTTTGAATTTGAAAGGTAAGAATGAATCTAAAAGTGAAACTTCAGCTATTTATAAGAAAAATAGCCAAAAGGCGGGTCTTCTGGACGCGTCCGATTTTCGCCTTCAAAATTTGCTTTTCAGACAACCACCGACGCCCATAAATCATTTGTATGGTTGTCGGTGGGGGGCAACTGTGAATACTAAAATTTTGAGGCTAAAAAAACCTATTTTCCCGGACTGCAAACAGTCCGGCCGTGCCGAAGGCCATTCGAAAAGTTCACCGAAAGTATGCCAATATGGTACTTGAAACGTTCGGAAAATTATGAGGATCGCAGAACTAGTCTCAGAATATTTTTTGGAGGTACGGAACTCCCGAAAAAGCCTCTGGAACGGAAAACTAGCAAATAGGGCGCCGGCGACCGCCGTACACGGCGGCGGCGCCTGCCCTCCAGACTGGTTTTTCCTATAAATACAGCCCTGAATCGTCAGTTTTACTGACTCAGTCTGTGTTGACGGACGCTCTCTTCTTTCCTACGCTCCTTGCGGTTCTTTTACTGCTTTTCTGCATTTAGTGTAGGCTTTATTCCTCTGCTGTTGTGATATTTGGTCACTTAATTGAATTAATTTTAATTAATATTCCCCAAACGAGGAGCTTAATCTGAAATTTTCAAGCTGAAGCTAAGAAGCGGCCGCCATTTGACTCAGGTAATAATGAAATCCTGTCTATTTAATTTCAGCATTTTGTGCATATTCTCTTCTACCCTAAACTCTAAATGCATTCACACCATAATCATTTTGGCAGCAAACTGCTTTAAGTAAATAAGTTTAGGCTAAAATGCCAGGTTAATCAATAATCGTGGTATTAATGCTAAAACTCTGAACATATTGGCTAAAGTGCCTAGTTAATTAATAACTACGGTGTATTTGCTTTTATTTCGAACAGTTCGGCTAAAAGTCCAATTAATCAATAATTGTGGCTAAAAGCCTTAATCAATCACGTTTTTGGCAACAAATTGCCTACAGTTTAATCAATCACATTTTTGGCAACAAATTGCCTATGGTTTAATCAATCGCTTTTGGCAACAAATTGCCTATAATTCAAAAAAACCACCTTTTGGCGACAAATAGCCCAAATATCACCTTTTCTTTGGCAATAAATTGCCTAAATTACATATCATCTTTTGGCATGAATGCCTTAGTCATTTTGGCGACAAATCACCCAACAAAACCTCTTTTTTTGGCGACAAATCGCCTAACCAATTTTTGGCAACAAATTGCCTAATCAAATATCAACTTTTGGCTCAAATGCCTTAATCAACCATTTTGGCAATAAATAGCCCAAACATCAATTTTTGGCAATAAATTGCCCAATCAAGCACCTTTTGGCAGCAAATGCCTAAAACAGAAAATCATTCAATCTTTGGCAAAATGCCTAAAAAATGCACGAAGCATACACACACTCATGCATGAAGCATACCCCCTTCAAGATGCCTTTAAATAGGCTTTATCGAATTACGTCGACTTTGATCTCTCATTCAAACGAGAGTACGTAGGCACGTTCGGGATTTGACCCCGAGCGGCAAGTCGAAATCATCAAAACACTTTATTGGTCCAATTGCATCAATTACCTTGCAAAGCATTCACACTTAGGTTAGTTAATCAGCATTACATAGTCTCGGGATCCACCTCGGGTTCGTAGATTGTGCCTTAAACTTTGGGATAATTAATCTAGACTTAGGTTAATTAAAATTGGAGTCATTTAGGATTCTTTCTTAGTTTTCCCTTATAAAAATAAACTAGGTGGCGACTTCATAAAACACACATGTGAGCATACCTCGTTCGAGCACAATTTTGCCTTCGGGGAGGGTTCACAAGTGGAGCCGCCAGACTAAGGATGGAAGGGGTTTTTCAATGACTAAAAAACTAAGGACAAGGCTTGGTTTTATTTTAACTTTCAAAATTGGTTTGTAGGTCTTGCCCTAATCAGAAGCCCAGAAGTGAGTTTACTATTCTATTTGGCTAGCCTTAGTGGTGTGCGCCATACGTAATGGCGTGGTGCCATTACTCAGTGGCGTGCGCCACTTCTAGCACAATGGTTGATCATAAGTTTCTCTCACAACCAATGTAAAAATGATGTTTTTATTACACCAGAAGAGGAAAAAGATGAGAAAAATAAAGGGGGACTCTCATAATTACCTCGTTTTGTTGAAAAATCTAAAGATTTTGGAAAAAAGAAAACCAAGAATCCAAGAGCTTTAATCCTTGTTTAATATTTCGAGTTTTTTTAAGTGAACGTGTTTATGGATTTCTTATCACAAAGTTCAGGGAGTTTTATCAAAACAATCTATATATCTTAAGACTCAAAGTTGGAATCATAAGATTTAACATTGAATCAAAAGTTGAATGGAGAAAATGCAAGAGTTTCCACTCTTGTGGTAAAAAACCTCTCTCATCTCTTAAACCCTTGCCCTATTTATAGGTAAATAAGGAGATGAGGTTGCCTTTTAGGGGCTTAGGTGATAAGTGCTACTGGTGGGCCCCAAAATCGGCTCCAACCTATTTTTACTTAATTGGTTCAAGTGGCATGCAAAATGAGTCAACGCTTCGAGATGCGTCCCAAACCCAATTCTACGCTGCAAAATTCCCTGGAAACAAATCATTTTTCTTAAACATTGACCATCGATCCAAGAATTAAAGTAATCGAGCATCCCTATCTTGTTTTACATAAAAAGGTTATCATCACTGAGTGCTTTTGGGGCAAAATTTGAGCATCTACACTAGCCTACTTATGCCTTAACATTTTGTTGAGTATATGACTTTGAGCACTTTATATTTATTGCATTTTGTTATAATTGCCTTCAATATGAGACTCTATGCTTTTGAATGGCATGAACATAACTTATATGAATGTATAGAAATTGCTTGTTTTCCTTGCTTGGTTATGCACACCGCTTCATCTCCTTTTCCTTTCCCTTAAAACTTTTGAAAAAAAAAACACCAAATGAACTATTTTTCACATAAATTAGGTTACTAAAGCCTTTTTCTCAAGCTTTTGGCAACTAAAGCTAAATGAACCATTTTACTAAAAATTGGAGATTAAAGCCACTTTCCACTCAAATTGACAACTAAAGCCACTTTTTCAATCAATTGGCAACTAAAATTACTTTTTAAATCAATTGGCGACTAAAACCACTGTTTCCAAATCAAATGACTTTGTTTCACTCAAAATGGCAACTAAAGCCAACTTTTGATCAAAACACATGCACACACCCACTTTTCATAATTAAAAATTCTCATTTTACGATGGGAAGAACTGCTTGGTTCTGATTCCTATTCAACGGGATAAGCAGGCAGACTTGACTACTAAAACTCAAGTTGCGAACCAATAATCCACAAAATCCTTCTTTTCCTTTTTTTTCTTTCCTTTTCTCATTTCATTCGGATATATCTATTTTTTTCATTCGATTAGGAGACTTATGATCGTCTTAGAATTTCCATAAGGGTCTAGAGGCGATACTCCTTTCAATACCTTGTGTTTCCTTTATTCACTTTTATGGATATTTGCTTTAGTTTTAATTTGGGAAAATGTGTGGTCATCTTAGAAACTTCTTAAGGAAGTTAGAGATGACATTCTCCTCTCATTGTCTTTATTCGCTTGAATATTCATTTTTTAAGTTTATATTGTTTAAATGACAGATGTGTGGCTATTCTAGAATCTTTTAAATGATGTTAGAAATGACTCTCTTTTATTCTTTTATCTCTTTATTTATTGTTGTTTTACTGCTTTCTTTAAATTAATTTCTTTATTGCTTTCTTATAATTGTCATGCATTTATCCATCTCAAAATTATTTTTTATTTGATGAATCATTAACACTTAGGTCAATTTATCAATTGTTTTAAAATCGAAAACCTAATCCTTAAATCCTCCTCGATATTGATGATTAGTGCTTTTTATGCATTTGGACCAATGTTCGGATCAAATTAGGGTTTTTCCTTAGATTTTTTCCCTTAAAATAAAAAAAAGTACTGGCGACTCCTTTTCAAAGAAAACGATTAGACTAAATAGGTATTCACACCATGAAGCCAACTCAAAATGAGTGTTTTGATTCCATTTTTAACATATTGGACTAGGCGCTCGGGTTGGAGCCTCACAGCTATATAGAAAATTTTCTTTAGGTGGCAATTTTATAAACAAAAAAACTTCCTCACTAAGTTATTATTGAATGGCTTGGATCAGGCCACATTTCCAAGATCCAAATGTTATAATTCAATCTAGAAAAAACCTCTATAATTTATATTTAACTCCATAAAATTATTAAATCCAATAAAAATATTAATATCCAAATTTTATATATTCTAAATAAACCCCCAAACACTATTCACCTATAACTTAATTTCTATTATAAAAATCATAACTAAGATTTCACTAATTAAAACAACACATAATAAGTGTAGAAATTCCCAGATCGAAAAAATATCGGTTCCCTCTCTGGTGGTACTATTTGCAACCTAATAAATTAATATTCATAGTTCAGAAATTCTAGAGCATTATGAGATTGTGATAATGACTATATAAGCAATCTAATAAAGAAAGCATTGATTTAGTGTTTGGTTCAAATACATGTTTGTATTGAACCTTTCCAATTCAGGATTAATTGATTATACAATGGTTATTCATGTATTAGCATTTGCTTAAACTAATCATGAAAACTAAAAAATAAAATACAAATACCCCTAGAATGTTTTGACTCTTGATTAACACCAAGCGATAATTTGATTTTAGTCTTTATTTGCCTTTTAATTGTGATTTGAGAAAGTTTTGAGTTCACTTTCTCAACCACAACAATCTAGTTTAAATTTCAATTTTATTGCTAATTAAATAGTATAAAATAGCAAATATTGCTTCCTTGAGAAATGACCTTGGTTCACTCAATGATATTTCAATAACGTCATAAACTTGCGAGTATCGACCTATTTTTAGTGAAATATATTGCGAGTATTAGAACTTAATGAACCCCTCGCCTCTTTGTTAACAAAGAAAGAAAGAAAGATGCTAATGCATTGCAATTGCAGTCCTTGGAAGAATGATCCATCTCCCAAGAACAATTCATTGGTAATCTTAGTGAACGTTTTCAACGTCTAGAGTAATCCATTAACCGTAATATGGTTAACACGCAAACAGAGATGCTAGAATTACAATCGGCAATGGATTTGATACATGCGACATAAACAAAGGCCATAGATGATCTTTCTAATCAACTCTCTTAACTGACCAACTTACTTAAGAGCTCACAAAAATGTAAATGCCCCTTATCCTCTCTAAGCGAATCTATGCATATTAAAAGATTGCCGGGGGATCAAGGTATTCCGCCTCTCCCTCACCATCGTGAAATTGGGGAATCTTCTTGACCTACTGGTAGCATAATGTTTTACAATTTAATTTAAGTTATTTTGGAAGAATTTCTTGCCATGAACTAATTAGCTATTTTAGAGGTATGTGAATCTTCTTAGCTGAATTAATTGGTTTGAAACAATATTGCTTTCTCTTATTAATTAAATCATTTAATTATTTTTGCCAGAATTTTGCCAACTCTAGTGACGAATTAAGTATTGATTAAAGAATCAATAAGAGAAGATTAATAAATGGTTTAATTAATATGAATTAGTTTGAGAATCTGATAAGGTAGACAACTCAATAACAAAAGAATTAATATTTTTCATGATTTAATAAGTAGTGAATTCGAGAGACAAGCTAAATAACTTGTAAGAGTTATTAGACTTAAGTCAATAATGTTTTGAGATATCAAGACATTGGCATTCATTTCAACCAATTTTGGAAGCTAGGAAGTGAAGTACTAAATCCCTATAATGTTTTTACATTAAAAATATTAAAGAGGAATTGTTCGTTTGATTGTTTAAATTATTTATTTTATTTGAAGAAGTCATTTTAATTCTTTTAAAACATGAATTGGATTAGAACGATTAAAATTTTTTTTTCACTTTTAGGAAGCATTCTCTTATTTTAAAAATCCCATGTCGTTTTTCTTGAGAGGGACAATCTTTATTGACTTAAACAATTTTACGATAGTGTCGTATGCTTGCAGCATTGACCCAAAGGTAGAATCAATAGCTAATTAGGATCGCTAAAGTTTTTAGCATCATGGTCGAGGAGGTGATGTTATTTTTAAGTTATTTGATTGGTTTCTTTTACTTGTTTTGCTCACTATAGTTAGTTTCCTGTTATATTTTTTCAACTCTACTAACCCTTTATAATTAGTTTTAGTCAATTCTATTAACCTTTAGATTTAGTTTTAGTTTTTATTTAACTGTTGATGATGTTGGGTTTCAATATCAATAATACGTAGCAGAATAAAATAATTATAACAAAACAATTATACCAACAGGGATCCGTTTAAATGATTAAAGCAATAAAATTATTTAGAAGAATACCTCTTTTGCAGATTTTTGAAACTTTGATCTATGCAGCTAGATTGTTGCAAACTACAAGCCGTCCAAGTGTCCGGCCACTAGTAGTATCCACACGAATGGACAATAAAAAAACTCTAAAACTATTTTAGAGGATTGAGAGGTTAGAGAGTATTATGGTATTAGCTATCTTACGCTCTATGTTTAGTTTTGTGGCTTTGACCAATAATTACAGTCTTTAGACTATCTCTTAAACCTTATATATGAAAATCGTAGGTCATAAATAAAATTAATTATAATTATTTATTTAAACCTTTTAAATAAATAAATTATAACTAAAATATATATGTGCGTATTTATTTATTTAATCAATTTAAATAAATAAATCATAATACATATACTAATAGGATCTTCAATTTGATCAATTATATTTATTTATTTAACTATTTAAACAAATAAATCATAATTAAAATATTAGGTTTATATAATCTAAAATTTATCTTAATAAATTTTGGACATAAATCAATTAAGTCAATACTTAATAGTTTAGGTAAAATTGTAATTAAATAAAAATTACAATTTTGCCCTTAATGTCCCAAAACTTATTTGTAATCTAGTCATATTTGATTCGATTTTCATTTTCACTTTCTCATATCCATTCTTATGTGTATAACCTTCTATGTGACATCCCGACCCGGCAAAGCGATCCTAGGATGGCAGGCTAGCTAGGATAGTGGAATGCAGGACACAGGAATGAATCGAATCATATATCGAAAAGGGGAAAACTAATCATTAGAGGCGCCTTTTGATGGAGTGGCTAGAGAGTTGGAAGAACTCCAGGATTAAGCGTGCTCGATTAACAGAAATCTTAGGATGGGTGATCTCCTGGGAAGTTTCCCATTTCACCTGCGGGATAAAACCGTGAGGGCGGGTGTATGTGTTGGCTGGATTAGGCTGGGGCACAACCCCGTGGCCAAAGCGGACAATTCCTCTGGTGATTAGAGTCGGGCGTGACATTCTAGGTTTCAAATATGTTGGTAAAAACATAAATTAAATTAATTAATTAATATTTGACTTAACCCTTCAGTGCATGATTTATCAGTGTAATTAATATCCCTTCATCATTAATATTCTGATTTAGTAATTAGGCATGAAATGTGTCTGCTTTACTAAATTATGTTAGCTCTTTTAATCTTAGTCATTGATCATTTTTTCCTAATTTGCCTAGATTGATGAATTTGATTAATACTAATCTTAGCCATTGATCATTTTTCCTAATTTTCGTAATTCCAAATCTAATTTGTTAATTTCATTCTACCTTGCACGAAGATTTCTTAATCAATACTAATAGAGAACAATTATAACATTTTCCTAATTTACCTAGAGTGATGAATCCTCTCTTAATTACACAAGTATTTCCTACTATGTCCAAAAAATCATTGCTTATTATTCATGAATGAATAATATAAACGAAGAATCAAAACATAGTCATCCTCATACAAGATAGCTTACTAATTTCAAGTCAAAAGATTACTTACACAACTATCACTTGAGTATTTCATAGACACTGGTAACTCTCCATATGGAATTCTCATGCAGGTCAATTCAGTGGACTTGTTTAAATAACAAGCACCTACATATTGTTCTAGATATCACATATATCTCAATTTATGAGAACACTGCTTCTCTAAGGAAAGAACATAATATGAGTCTCAAGAGTTCTAATCATCGTCCAATAATGAGAAGAACATTGATCAGGAATATTTAGAGATATTGCTTTAATGCTAAATAAAACTCATAATTATAACCACATTATAATTTACTTTACAAAACAATATTGTCTCATATACTTTATCTTATATCAAGATTCAATCAATATAATATAAAAGTTGAAAAAAATGCCCTTTTATTAATAATAAAATATTTATTGCATAAAATATTATATCTAAAATATAACCAATCAAATTGCTATAGGGCATACAACTAACAATCTCCTATTGCACTAAAGCCAGTTATCCATATGTTTTATCATATGGCATCAATGTATCCATGAACTCTTAGTTCGTTAGTTTCTCCATAACTGAAAAGTATCCTTACTTATTTTTAAATACTTAAGGATAGTTTTAACAGCAGTCCAATGAATTTCATCCGGATCAGATTGATATATAGGTAGGTATCTTCTTTTGTATTCCTCTATGCTAAACTGTTTTAGCATTTTATCAATATATGTGGATTGAGATAATCCTAGCAGCCTATCGAATTTATCCTTACAGATTTTAGTACCAAATATATATGTCGCTTCTCAAATAGAGAATTTCTTGGATGACCAAACTTTGAGAGTAGTGGAATGTAATTTCCTATTTTTAATATGTTCTTAACTGAAACAACCCAGAATTTTATTTTTAAAAATTTTTCATTTAAAAATTTAATTGTTAATCCTAGCCAATGACATTATAGAACTTATTACATTTAAAAATTTAATAAATTAACAACCTATGAATTTATTTAATCAGCTAAATGCAATTATATATTTTATATAGTAAACGAAAACCGAAAGAGTTAATTAAACCAATTGAAAAGCCAACAAACCGAAACGAAACCTAAGCAAAGACCCTGAATCAAACCAAACCATTTCCTAAAAACCTAAACCAAACTCCCTAGAAGTTTCTTCTTCTATTAGCGCCGACCTTCACCCCTCCCCCTTTCCCTTTCATTTTTCCGGTCACCTGAAACCAGCGCCCTCTGCCACCGTCGCCTCCTCACCACGCATCTTCGGCCTCTCTTCCTCTCTCTCCTTTCGTTTCTAGCAAATGCAGTTGTCGCAGGAAGAGCTGCGACTTTGATTCGTTCAAGAAATCACGTTGCAGCTCCCCTCTTTACTTTTCGGCGACTCCAATCTCTCTCTCTCAACCATGAAGCTCTGGCCTCACTCTTTCGCTCCCCCTTCCCGTTCCTGCTGAAGCAGCAAGCTGGTGGAGCTGTGATCGTGACTTGCGATCGGTACAGTCACGTCACTTGCTTTCTTTCGGTTTTCCGGTGAGCCTAAGCCTTCTCTCGTCTCCAGTAGCCCTTGAGTCCTCCATTGCTTTCTTCTCCGGTCAAGCTATCGCCGGCAGCAGTGGGTTTTGGCTTTGAAGTTCGTTTTGGTCACTTTTAACGAATACATTCAATTTTTGCATTATATTTCTTGACTAGGTGACCCATAATTCAATCCTTTTCAGTTTGTTTCTTGAGTTCTTCATTTGAGATTATGATTTGTAGTATTATTAGAATGTTAGGAATTAACCCTTAGTTAGCTACTGTTAATATTGAACGGAAAGAACTTTAAGCTTTAATCTTAAAATTTTGATTGTGAATCGCAATTCAACATGCCTATAAATCAACTAATAAATTTACTGTAGAGTTAGGTGGAAGAAGTTGATAAATTTGGAATGGCAGTAGCCATTCTGGTCTCTTTGCCTTGAACTCTTTTTGATATGGATTATGTGATTGGGATTTTAATTAATTTGTTATGGGAATGAGTTGAACTTATTTGTGTGTGTGTGTGTATATATTTTGGTCATAATTATAAAATGAAGCAAGGATCAATTCCTATAGCTTTAATATATAAAATGCATTATAAAGCAATGAATTCAGCTTTTAGTACAAAATATAAATTGCAACCTAAATTTGGAGAAACAAGATTTCTTCAAACAGATTTAACTAAAACTAATACGGTAATACCTAAAACCATCCAATGGAAGGATATAACCTTACCAGAGGAATGGATTTTGGAAGGGATCGCTCCCCCTCCAGAACAAGAAAGAGTCAAACCAAATGTCAATTTACAAAAAATTGAACAATTTGAAGATGGTAAAGTAACTTTAAAATTTAATAGAAGTCAAAGCTCTAGGTATACAGGATCTACATCCTCTGTTGTTACAGATGATGATAAACCAAAAATACCTTCAGTAATTTATGCTAGATATAAGGAATCTGAACCTAAACCAATAATTCAAACTTTAGTAAAACCTAGGTATTCTACATCAGATATACCTAATTGTAATCAATCATTAAAAATGAAAGGAGTTGATTATAGTAATTCAGTACCACAGGCAGTCTATAACCCTGTTGATAATTATTTAAATCAACAATCTAATTTAGTAAATAATTCACCAGAATCACCAACAGCGTCAGCAATAACTGAAAATGTTAGTGAAATAAATCGAGAATTAAATGTTTTAACTAAAGAAGAAATTAATAAAGATCTTATACAAGAAATTACTAAAACTAAAAATCTAATGAAGTTTAATAAAATATTAGAAACTCATGTTTTTGAAGATTTAAAGGAAGAATATTTAAAGCACCAACTTCAAACACAAACTAAAATTAAGTTTTTAGATTGGTTTTCATTAATTAAACATAACTCTAATAAAAGTCTCAACCCTATAACGATTCGTGATAAAAGACCTGAATGGATAGTAAATGATAGGACAATCCAGAGTGATTTTCCTCCTAGAACCATTAGTAAATTAAAATATCAAGATAATGAAATAATATGTGCACCATATAAAATAGCTAGAGAAAATGATTCTGATAAAAAATTAATTGAACAAAATAATTTTAGTAATGCTAGTTTAATTTGTTTAAATACACAATTAAAAAAGATAGAACATTTACTTCAAGATAAACCATTAGTAACAGAACAAGTAAAAGGTAAAGAAATTGTAAAATCTCATATGTTTAAACCATATCAAATTTCTAAGTCTAGTAAAAAAGAATTAAATTCTAAATTTTTAGGAACCTTAAAACATCAGCTTAGTCAACTTGAGGGAAGTTCAGAATCTACTCAACATGTAGTTCAGGATACATCTCAAGCTTCTAGAGATATAAATCTTTTAGAAGAAACTTCTAACATTGATGTCAGTGAACCTGACTAAGATGATGCTCAACAATTTGTCAATACTATAACCCATAGAGAATTAGTCTCTAAAGCTCCAGATTTAGGAATAATTGATAAACCTCCATATATATCTCAATTTCATTATAATGCTAACACATTATATGAATGGAATATAGATGGATTATCTGAATATAAAATTTTAAGTATTTTGCAACAAATGACAATGGCTGCAAATGCTTATAAAACTAGTCACCTATTTCTGATAAAGCAGTTGCTGAAATCCTTATTGCAGGATTTACAGGACAATTAAAAGGATGGTGGGATTATCATCTCACTGAACAACAACAATTAGATATTTTAAATTCTGTTCAAGTAAATGATGAAGATGAACCCCTATATGATGAACATGGTGAGCCAATTCAGGATGCTGTTGCAACCTTAATACTCACTATTTCATTACATTTTATAGGCGATCCATCTCACATAAAAGATAAAAATGCAGAACTTTTAAGTAATTTAAAATGTAAACAATTAAGTGATTTTCAATCATATAAAACCACTTTTCTTACCAGATTAATGTTAAGGGAAGATTCAAACCAAGCTTTTTGGAAAGAAAAATTCTTAGCTGGTTTACCTTATTTTTTAGGGGAAAGAGTTAGGAATTATATAAAACAACAACATGGTAATCCAATTCCATATAGTAAATTAACTTATGGTCAATTAATTAGTATAATTCAAAAGGAAGGATTGCAAATTTGTCAAGACTTAAAACTTCAGAGAACTTTGAAATATGAATTAAAAAAGACTAAACAAGAATTAGGAAGTTTTTGTAAACAATTTGATTATGGTATAACATCTACACAACAGTGTAGTGGTCAATGTTCTAAACCTTCAAGCTCTAAACAATATTATAAGAAGCATTATAAGTCTAGACCTAGTAAAGATAAATATTATCATAAAGAGAAACCTAAGCATTATAAAAAATCTAAGAGTAAAAAACCATACAAACCTTTCACTAAAACTTCGTATAAGAATTTAACTTGTTTTAAATGTGGTAAAAAGGGGCATACGTCTAAGTTTTGTAAGTTTAATAAGACGCTAAATGAATTACAATTAGATGAAGAAATTGTAAATAAAATTCATGAATTGTATCTTAATTCTGATACATCAGAATCTGAGGTACAAGAAAGTGATCAACAAATTGATGAACTAGGTTCAACAACCAGTTCTTCAGATAAATCAATAAATATGTTAACTAAAGATCAAAGTGCACTCTTAGAAGTAGTAAATGGAATAACAGATAATGATCTTAAAAGTCAACTTCTTAAAAAATTGATTAAAAGTTTTGAAGAAGATAAAGAAATAAAAATTATAGCTCCTAAAATTCAAACTAATACTTATGACTTAACAACTATATTAAATAAAAATAAAAAGGTAGAAACAGATATGTCACTTAAGGATTTATATAAAGAAATTAAGATTTTAAAACATGAAGTAAAAGAATTAAAAAATCAAGCACAGCTAAATGCAACAAAAATAAAACATTTAGAAACTCAATTAATATCTAGTTCCTCTTCGGAAGAATCAGATGATGAAATAAAAGATGAAATAAATGAACTAAATGAAGAAGAAGAAATAAACCCCAATTTTCTCTTTCTTTTACAAGAAATAACATCAAGAAAATATTTAGTAAAAATAACTTTACAAATATCGAATGACTTTATTATAAATGGTATAGCTTTGTTTGACACAGGTGCAGACTTAAATTGTATAAAATCTGACATAGTACCACGAAGATATTGGTCAGAAACCCATGAAAAATTAACTACCGCTAATAAATCTAAATTAGAAATTGTAGGAAAAATTGATGCAGATATTGTAAATAATGAGTTAGAAATTAAAACAATTTTTCTGCTTTCTCCACAAATAAATTATATGGTAATATTAGGAACACCATTCATAAATCTAATAACACCATATTCAGTAAAAGCAAATTGTATTAAATTTAAGATAAGCAATAGTAAAGCTAGGTTAGAATTCACTGAAAAAATACCCTGATTAGGCCCTGCAGGACCCGCAGTAGCCTGCCCTACAGCCGAGGCGCTCTCTGCATCGGAACCCAACATGCCACCAGCAACACCACCGGTTGGCCTACCGCCCTCTAACATAGCACCCTCTGGAGGGGCATAATTGTCCACCTCCTCATCCGGCAAGCGCTGAGACATCACTAAATACCTACAAAGACCAGCGGAATCGCATCAGAGAGAAATTCCCAAAACAAACTAATATGGCATGTATTTAACCTTATATCATTACTCCAAATCAGATAAATTCTCATACCAAATCATATATCCTAGAATCGTCTAAACCTATGCTCTGATACCACAAAATGTAACACCCACCGACCAATCCCGGAGAACCAGATGGTGGATGCCACAATCGGTGCCGGAGCACCGTCTTATGTCACTTATTAAAGCTAGATCACAAATTAGAAGTGGTTAAATTTTCATAAAGGAGGCAAGTAATTAACATTTTGTTTTTTTTTTTATACAGAAATAATGTTTAAGGAATTTCCTACAAAAATTTCGCAAGAGTTTCCCATAAAAATTAACTTGCCACACAAAGAAAATATACACACTTCCAATTTTCTCCAAACCCCCAAAACTCCAATTCAACACAACATACCACAAGCACTTCTAAATATCCATCAACATACGCATAATATTCTAAACACATTCTTTTCAAGGAATCTATAATCATCATTCACCAAAAATATAATAAGATGTTATTTCCTTAAATAATCATAACTCTTAATACATTATAAACTTATTGTATCCAACCTCCACAACACAATATTTATATACATGCCAAAAATCACCATTTGCAAAATATCCTACCCAAAATGTGATATCTACTCTGATGCTCCTCCTCTGGTCTTGAAGAACACCCTCCGCTCCTAACCTGCGCGTGATAAAAATCAACGCGCTGAGTGGAAGACTCAGTGGTGCTAAATAACCAACAATTTAATTAACAAGAATAGCCAAGGCAAATCGTAAATTACTCAATTATATAAATACCGAAATCGCATTCATTTCATTAAAATACTTTGAAAGTAATGAGAAGATTATAAATACAAATATGTCTTCATTCTTTTATAGCAACAATAAAATTTCATTCTTCGTTAAGGCTCGTACTCATGCAGAATGAACATAAGCAGATTTGATCGTGGCCTATATTAGCGCCACCCCCATCACATACTCGTAGCCTATGAAAGCACCACCGTAGCCTATGAAAGCACCACCCCATCACACAAATAAGCGCGTCCGCCTATTATAAGGGCTGATAACCCTAGCATATGATCATAGCTTCACAATAATAAAATCCATCTCATCATACCACGTCTCAATCATGCAAAGTAGAGCCCAAATCAAAATCATTCTTTCACAAAAGCAATAATTCTTAATCAAAACCTCTTCATTTCTTAATACACATCAGTTCAAAATTTTTACTCAAAACATTATAGATATATATATACTTAATATAGTATAAAAGTACATAAATCAAGAATTTTTCAGCATTTTCATAAACTTGACCTTTGCTGGGTTTTTAACACATAATTTGAGTTATGGGTCACCAAATTGAATGAAATCAGATTCATTAGAAAGATAAGACAAAATGCTACAAATTTTCAGAAGGGACCACAGCCCATATCAAACAGGAAGATAGCAAACAAAAGCTCAGAATACAGACCAACAGATCAAACCTGATTCAGCAGAACCAAGTCCAATGTTTCTTGAATTCCTACTTCACCAAACACTCAAATGAAACCAATCTAGAACGAGAAAATTCTCAAGACACAGAGAAACAACTTTTATGAAGAACTCAGAACCTAATCTTGTCATTATTGTGGTCAAAATGGGCACTCAATTTAGTAATGCATATGGCCCGACACAATAGAGTCAGTTTGGGTGTTTCAGCCATAAGTTGAGCTATGTATCTCCAATTTGGACACAAGAGGATGGGTTGGAAAGATAAGAAGTAAAGATATAACTTTTATGAAGAACATAAGACGTTATTTTGCCATTTGAGAGGTCAAAATGGACAATCATTTCGGATATACAGGTAAGACACCATAACAGAACCAGTTTTGGTATTTAAATCATAAGTTGAGCTACAAGTATTGGAATTAGACATAAAAATATGTTTTGGAAAGCTGAGAAATAGAGATACAACTTTCATGAAGAAGTTAGAAACAAATGGGAAGTATAAAGGGGTCAAAAATGAGTTCCAATCCCACGGCAGAACATATCTCACATTAAAATTCAGCAATTTAAACAAAACATACAAAGTTCCCAAAATATATTCAAAACCCTAACCATGTAAAAACAACTTAAACAAGTGAAAGTATTATTGCACTAACCTTATTAACAAGCTTGAAAAAGCTTGGAAAGCCTTACTCCTTGGCTTTCTCTTTACCCTTTGAGGATGGTTCTCCAACCTCTTCAAAGCATGAAAAATCAACATTAAAAGCAAAACTTGACAAAAGAAATAGTTGGAGCATGATTTAATGCATCAATAACATGTCTAAACCATAAATTCTACTTAACAATTCACAAAACTCAAAAACCACAACTTACTTGCTTTAATAGTAACTTCACTTCTCTTTGCTTTTAATCACCAATCTCAACTTCTACTACTTAATTCTTAAGCATTAAGTCCTGTTCTATGGTTTAATTAGGTAGTTTGATGGTAAATTTGAAAGTAAGAAAATGAAGAAAATGAAAGAAGAAGGAAGAAGATGGAAATAGCGTGGAGAAGAGAAGAGAAGAAAGAAAACAAATGTTGTGGTGTTACTTTAAGGTGCCAAAGTCAAATTTGACTTCCAAATTTCATGCTAAATGTGTGGCTAAGATCAAGTCCTAAGTAATCTCATCCAATGGCTCTAAATATTCCTCAAATAATTCTCTTCTACTTCTTATTTAACTCCACCAATTAATTAAATTAACTCCACTAAAATAATTCCTCATTTCTTTCTTAATATACCACACTAGAAATATTATGCACTTAATACATAAACTTTCCAATAACATTAATTAAATATTTTCTACCCGCCTAAATCATGCAAACATGCTCCAAAAAATTGTAAATAAAATATTAAATATGCATAGTAATTTTTCCGGACTAAAATAATACCAAGTCCCGAACCGATGGTACTATTCACGGACCGGTAAATCACTATTGCCGACACTAAAAGAAAATCAGTCTGTTACAATTATCAATTCAGATTATTGTCTCATTTTTTTTTTTTAGCTAGCATTAAAAGTAATTTATTACTCCATTCATCTCAAAAGATGGTTCTTCTTTCCTTTTTGGTTTATCCCAAAATATATTCTACTTTACTTTTTTGCATTATAGTTAATCATTAAATTATTTACTACACCCTTATTATTTTTATCTTATTTTACAATAACTCTCGTTAATTTTTACTTATTATTACAATATAATAATTACTCGTGTTATTTAAGATGGACATATTAAGAAAGTTATATGAATAAAATTGTCCTTTAACCATAATAATTACTATTTTTTAAATCTATATGAAAAATAGAAAGTGGATTATCTTTTTGGGACGGAGTAAGTATTATTATTCATTATAATTGTATATAGATATTGATTTGGGATTAAGAGCAGAGTATTGGACATTGAGCAATGACTTGATTTTCTTTTTAGGCACCTATTGAGATTTTAAAAGTCTACATTTATAAATTATGAACTAAAGAATTAGGCCTAAGGATTGGGTTGAACATTATTATGAAACTACTTTATTATATAAAAATAAAATTAAGTATATGAAAAGCAGCGTTACAAGTAGTTTATACGGTAAAATGCAATGCAAATTAATCACTTATATTTATTTTAATATAAACAAAACTTATGCTTTAATATCATATAAATAAAAAAATAAATATATAACGAGTATAATCAACGTGCAATGCACGTCATATAAGAGACTAGTTATTTTAAATGCTTGGATCAAATTCACGATAAAACTTCTATTATTATTAGAGGGTAACTACTAACAAATTTTCTATTATAACTTTATTGGTACATGATTAATGATTAAATTAATTATTTGATTTCTTTATTTTAACTCAAATCTATATTAATGAATTTCATTTAGTCAGTACTTAATAAGTATAATAATTTTATATTTTTTTAATGAAAAAAATTTTAATTTTTTATCCGATTCATTTCGTCGTGTACCATGTATAGTTGAATTCCGGTTCAATCCCATTGAAATTTCTGTTCCGACCCTACCCATGCACACCTCTAGTTTTCGCATGTGGCCAAGACTCGGAGATAGACAACTAAATGTTGCCAAGACTCCGAGGTACACATCTAACGTGTAATGGTTTACGACCATGTCCTCTAAGATAATTCTCGATGCAGTTCTGTGGTTCGCGAATCCTAGTACTCTCTTTCGCTTTCAATTGTCATTCCTCCTTTCCACCAAGTTGAATTCCAGAGCACTGAGCACATTATTATGGCCACTACACATATTAGCAGCGGTGTTTGTCTCTCGGTTTTAAGTCATAGGAGGAGAATCAATAAAGTGAGAGCTGTTGCTTCTGACAATGTTTCTACTCCAATAATCGAGTTAGACAAGGTGAAGTTGGGAGGCTCTGATTTGAGGGTCACAAAGCTTGGAATAGGAGCTTGGTCATGGGGCGACACAACCTACTGGAACCTTTCTGGGTGGAATGGTAAATGCAAATTAATATAACTTTTTTTTTTTATTTGATGAATTGCTCAATTAGCATATGTTTGTAAAGTATAATAATTGGTTGTATGCTCAATTTACTTGCTGTAGCTTATTGATTTTAGCCCATCGTTTGCACTTTTGGTTAAATTTACAGTTTCCATCATTGATTAGAGCCCATCACTTTATGAAGGATTTTGTTGATGTCAGATGAGTGTATGGTCTTTTTTACAAATCTGAATAATTGCATATACTCAGGGGCCAAGCCGGAGTATCAAATAAAGGGGCCAAACGGTTAAGGAATTTATAGATGTAATTCACATTACGAGAAAAAAGTGTCCTGGATTCAAATTACTCGTTGTAATTCACATTACAAATCTCAAAAATTGCATATGATTTTGTAATTACATTATATTTGCAGATGTTGTATCCTAGTAATTACATTATACTCCCTCGTCTCATTTTATTTGCTTGTTATTCCTTTTTTGGATGTTCGAAAATGTTTGCAAGGTTTCTAAATGTAGACATATAAACAATTATTTTTCAATGATAACCTTTATGATCCTTCATTAAATGAGAGACTTTTATTAATATCTTCAATGAGGTAAGGGTTAAAAAATGATAAAATAACTTTTGTTGACTAAATTCTTAATACACGTGTTTTGAGAAAATGGGACGGAGTGAGTATTATATTGGTAGCATGTAGCTGGTCACTGATGGCTAATAGCTAATAGATGCTGGTTGGAATTCACATTATGTCTTATATTCTGGTAATTTAAGCAACTAAAAATGTTCTTATAGGTAGAACTTATTATATTTCTTTGCTATTGACTTTGTGGTGCTAGTTAGACGAAAGGGAATCACAGCTATTGACAATGCGAAGAATCCCCAAGGGACTCTTGTTAGATGGTTGGGTATGCCGGTTCTCAAGTAAATATTAATAGCTCTTTTCGTGTAAACGATTGCATTTTAGTCTAAGACAAAGAGAACTGTTGGTCAGCCTGTGCACAATACTTAAACTCTGTCTTCAGTCTTCATAAAGATAAGATAAGGGAATCTGTGATAAGCAGACAATATGCTTTTATATGGACCTCATCACTTACTGAATGACCTGTTGGAAAAGAGAAAAGAAGGGCTAAGTCTAGTCTAATAGATAGAACATAGGATCTAGAACTTTCAGTGGGTGAACCTTGCCGGCTTGATGGGAAATAGAATAGATTGATTGGTAGACTTTCCCTAATAGACTCCCAAAGGAGGAGAAATAGTTAGAACTCAAGCTCTAGCATGGTAAACTTCCTTTCTGAAAGAATGATCTGGAGGATGGTCAATCTGTAGATAGGCGCATTGAATTGGCTGGAATAACGAAAAGGTTTTAATCGGATAAAGACTAATGAAACTTTCCTTTCAAGATTGGAACGAAGACCAAGAAAGATAGATCGCCTGGTGTCTAGTATAATTAATTATTTACTATTACTATAGGCAATGAATCTTGTAATCGAAACATGAGCCAAGATCATAAAGAGCATACTGTGAGTAGGAAGTAGAATAAATACAATGAATTCAAAAGTATCAAACCTCTCTTGTTCGGAAGAATCGAAACACATCAAAATGGTGCCAACCATACTTAATAATAGAAGGATTTGGCAGAAAATGTAAAATCGTTCTTCCTAAAAAGATTATTCCAGAATAAATGGGCAATAGTTAGGAGAGGTGCGTCAGCGGCAAGCAGACGCAAGGTTTCAGACATGAGCGTTACCAATCAGAACTTGGAAAGTCACCGCAGGAGACAACCAAACTGATGGAAAATCAGTGGAATGTTCTGGCAGTGATGAAACCAAGCCTGGCTGCCTTACCATGACATTCCCACAAGAGGACCAAGACAACCACAATTCCTTCTATAAGGTAGCCTCAATCTTTCAGTGAAAATGGAGATAAAGCTACAAGCGGGTAAGGCTTCCAAGAAAGAAAGTAGATGGCAAGTGTATCAAGTTATAGAATCTCAAGTAGAAAAATCTGAATGTCATTCGATGATAATGTGGCTTGATATCATCTATAAATCAAATTTTTCTTTCTATTCTTTTCTAAGATAATTATATTTAAGTTTTGTTTTACAATTGGTGTTTAATATACTAGCAGTGGAGTGAAACCAATTTCACAGTTAGTAAATGTAAGAAAACCATGAGAAAAGTTATAATTGGTGCCTGTGCGTAACTCATACGTGTCCAAAGTCAGCTTGGTGAAAATGAAACATACTTTTTAGCATGTAGAAACAGATATTCAGTTACTGTACCTTATTAAGTAATGAAGCTTTTAATGTCAAGTGTCAAGGTTTTTAACTTAGCTATTATTCCAATTGAACTTTTGACATTATTAGTCGTTGGTGTTATAGACAGATGTAAAACATCCCTTTTTCTTTTCTTTGCTGACTTGCTCACCAAGTTGATTCTTAGTTTGAATTGATTTTACATGAAATTACTGCATTTCTGATGTGTTGTCTTATTTGCTCTTTCTCCTCTTCTTTCTGTGTGCATCAGTGCATATATCTTCTTAACTAAGTTGTTCTCTAAATTTATTTTCCGTGAAGCATGTTAACATTTTCATATGCTTTTTGTTGTGATAACAGATAGGAATTTCAAGGCTGCTAAATCTGCCTTTGACATTAGTATTGATTCTGGTATAACCTTTTTTGATACTGCTGAAGTTTATGGCTCTGCGGTGAGGATTAAATTCTATTTAGTTTTATTTTCTTCCCAGTCGACTGCCATGAAAATAAGTACTATCTATTTGACAGCTAATGGGTGCTATAAATTCGGAAACTCTTCTTGGAAGGTACATTCTCAAACTTTAATTCTGATTTCATCTAATATGGAGGATTAATTTGTGATACATATATGTCTTCTATCTTAATGTTCTTTCTTCTTCTGTTTGAACTTTATAACTAAAGATTTATCAAGGAAAGGAAAGTAAGAGATCCTGATCTGGAGGTTGCAATAGCAACAAAGTATGCAGCTCTGCCTTGGAGGCTAGGACGGAATAGTGTTCTAACTGCGCTTAAGGATTCCCTTTCTCGCCTTGAACTTTCTTCAGTCGAGCTCTATCAACTCCACTGGTATATCCTGCTGATATTATGTGTGATTTCCATCTGTAAGTGTTTCCTAAAGATATGGTTACTCATCAAAATTTTGCTGGTCTGCAGGCCTGGAATATGGGGAAATGAAGGTGGTTAATTTGTCATAGCATTATTTCATTGAGCAAATAACTATGTATAATTTTTATGGAACTCAGTCACTTTCAGATTCAGAAGAAGCTCAGTTTATTGGAAGTTCATTTCAGGATATCTTGATGGCCTTGGAGATGCTGTCGAGCAGGGCCTTGTGAAGGCAGTTGGTGTTTCAAACTACAGTGGTAATTTTCTAATTTATGTTGTCTGAACTGAATATGATTTGAATATTAGAACTTGATTACCTGTATATTCCCATTACAAAAAAATGAAGGGTAGATGTTAGTATAAGATGCACGTTACCTTGATTTAGTTTCTAAAAGTAATCAACTTGACTTTAGATTTTTGTTATATGCAATGGTTCATCTTTTTTCTCCTATCAGAGAGCCGACTTCGTGGTGCTTATGAGAAGCTTAAGAAAAGAGGTATTCCACTAGCTTCAAACCAAGTGAATTACAGCCTTATATATAGGTTACCAGAGGAGAATGGAGTGAAGGCAGCTTGTGATGAACTTGGGATCACTTTGATTGCATATTCTCCCATTGCTCAAGGTATTGTCGTAGCTGTTTGTTCATGGTCTTCTATAAATCTTAATTGGCTTTACAAATTATCTAGTGCGTTGGTAAAAGTTTTTGGCTAGCATGTGACATAGGACAGCTTGTGGGAGTGGTTAATGCTAAATTGCAGCTTAATTTTGGGGTTTATTAAACTTTGAGAATTGGTAATATTTAGGTGAATGATTAGATTTTGCATGGGAATAGGTTAAACAAGCAAAAAGAACACAAAAGGAGGGTTATGGAATGGGTTTGTGGAGGTAAAGGGCTGTGAACATTATGCGAAAATACTAAAATAGAAGGATAAGTATTTAGGCTTCTTTCTGAACAGTAAGATTCCATAAGCATCACACCTATAACTTGAATTGCACCACACAACACGAAGTAGCATAAAAACTGGTTTCTTTTACTGAATAGCAAAAGTGAAAATGATTTTAAAATAGTACTTATTTATAGACTTAAACTAATACTGATCCTTTTATGGAAATGATTTTAAAATAATTCCTACGCCTTTAAACGAGGGACATTAAGACTAGCCCATTCCTTCAAGGTTTTGGACTCCCAGAATAAACCAAGGTAATATTCTGAACTCACAACAAGGACTCCAAAATAAGATTTAGAATAAGTATGAGGACTCCTAGAAAATTGTTATTGTGGATGTAAGAAGACAGACTTTACCTTATCACTCCTGTCATTGCATACCATAATTATGCTCCAACACTAAGGCTGTTGTCAAATTAGGGAGCAGGGGAAATCTTCCTCTGCAAATGTAAATAAATTAGTGTATGAGTGATTGTTGTTCTGTCAAAGAATAATAGTAATAATAGCAAAAACAACAGCAATAATACTAATAATCATACTACTAGTGGTGGGTGAATGGAGAAACCTACAATGATCTAACTTGATTTGGATGTTCTTTTTGCATAATACTTTGCTAGAACTTGTTCCATCCAAAATCAATGGCTCTGAAAGTTCAAGGGTCCAAAACTTTTTCCAGTTCATCATTGAAGTAATTAAGCTGCTTAAAAACAACTTATTTTGTTTGTTGTTATTCTACTTTTGCTGTTTTCATTAAAATTTGGGTGCAGTAATAAATGATCTATTAAACTTATGCAGGTGTCCTCACAGGAAAGTATACACCAGAAAATCCACCAACTGGCCCTCGAGGCCGAATTTACACACCTGAGTTTCTTAAAAAGGTATGTCTGATACCCAATCAACATTTGAATATTAGTAAAGGAGGCTGTTTGCATATAAGCATGTCAAAATAATTCTTAATATCATCAACAGTAACCGTATTTATGATTGAATTTCAGCAACTATTAAATTTCCATTTGTCTCGGCAAAGGCACTAAACTTTTTTATTTCGTTTAGTACTCACCTTACCAAATTTGTGTACAGATTTTAGCCAAATTTTCTATCTATTGACTAAGGAATACCTATTTTTAATTGCAGAACCCTGTTAATAAATTTTACTTGGTTATCATATCAAGAATTTGGACAAAATTCTATCAAAATTTAGCAAAATAAACCTTATTGAAACAAAATTAAAAAGTTGTGAGATTAGCAAATTGAAGTTTAATGGTCACACTGGAAGGAGTGCTAGGTATAATTGCCATGGGTGCAAGTAAGCATTAGAATTAAGCTTAATTTTCAGGTCGTACTCGTAGGCTAGCTTAGTTAAGTTTCAGTCAGTAGGCTACTCCAGTCTCAAGGCATGCACACTCCGAGGTGCATTATACTCTTGGTTCGGATCGTTTTATATAAATTAGTCGGTTAAGCTTATAATCAAACCAATATGGCTACAGCAATCAAAACCGATCAGTTCGGTTGAAATACCAGTTTCAGTCTGGTTCCAAGTCTGGAAAGTTGGTTTGCTTTTTTCACCTTGGTTAACCGAACCGACCATTTTCTTTCTGCTGAATTCCAATGAAACTGCTGACACATAAACTTGTTTTTAATGCTCCAACTTATGTTCCATAGCTTTAAATATAAAATCCTTAGCTGAAGTATCCTTGTCCATTGCAGCTTCAACCTCTATTAAGCCGGATCAAGGAAATAGGAGAGAAGTACAGTAAAACTCCCACACAGGTTCAACTTATTATTTTTAAAACTCCTGTGTTTCTTTTGAGCTTTTCGATCCTAAAGCACCAATATTTAATGCTTCAAACTTGCATGGACATGACTAACACTGAATAGGAAAAATACCATTATCTTATGTATATATTTGTGTATACAGGTAGCCTTGAACTGGCTAGTAGCTCAAGAAAATGTTGTTCCAATCCCAGGAGCAAAAACTGCAGATCAGGCGGTGGAATTTGCAGGAGCACTTGGGTGGAGGCTTGCAATTGAAGAGGTCAATGAACTGCGCTCTTTGGCATTGGAGATCCAGCCTGTAGTAGGCTTCCCTGTTGAGAAGTTATAATTTTTACTCAAAACATTCTATAAACTAAATGCAACTCTGATAACTCACTGGTCTCCAAACCAAATTCCCTGTCTAAATTACATTGGTGCAGTTATTTGCTAGAAATCTTTTAATAGTTTCTTAATAGATGTGAATGTGTCGGAGATGTGTATATAATTAAGCTGTATATAATAGATCAAAATGTAAATAGATCAAATAAATGCATCCTAGTAGTTAATACATCACAATGGTTGAGGTTTCGTGATGGTCCATATTAATGGCAATTTTGTCTTCCTCTCCTGTGAGGCAGATTTCTAGCTACCAAGGTAAGCTACATAGCGTTGATTAAAAGGAGGCAGTGAATGCTAGTTCGGCTCATACCGGTTTTGCAAGTTCTCAGATTTTCCTGTTTGACTCAATTTTTATATCATCAGATTTTTTATGTCAAACCAAACCGGATTAACTACGATCATGAGTTAATTGATCTGACCTACTGGTCTAGTCTTTTGTTTTTTTTTTTTTTTTTTTTTTTTTTTTTTGAATGGTGAACTTTATCAATAATTCAAATCAGCAACAAGAATACTCTTAATATGGCCGGGAACAACAGACCAAAAATTAAGACTAGCATGATTTATTGCTTCTCTAACGAGCATGAGCAGCCATATTGGTTTGTGTTCTAGTCCAAACAATATCATGAATGTTTCGAGATAATAATTCCTTACAATCTTGAACCAGCATACCCAACATGTCCCTTGACAGCCTTACAGACTACTTGAGCATCCAACTCCACAATAACTCCAGCCAAGCCTATCTGCTTCAGCCATGATACAACCTCCCTATGGCCAATGGTCTCCACTAGTTTCAACGGATACAGCCCCTCACAGAAGCCGGTGATGCCGCAAATACATATTCCATTCTCATCTCTAACAAGAGCACCGAACCTGACCTGTTAGCTGCTTAAAGGTGGTTGAGTCGACATTGCACTTCACCAACCCCGTAGGAGGTGGCTGCCATTTCTGAGGAATAGTCGGAGTGTGCAACGTTGAACTCAAGGGAGTGAAAACCAGTTGAGCCGACTGCCAATCATGAAGGATGCTCAACGCAGAACTAACAATCACCGACGGCGATGATTGGATGCCATGCCAAATATGCTTACTTTTGCAGTTCCAGATATTCCATGCTATCACAGCTGCTTCCGCCCTATCCACCATCTCACCCCTATCCCACACCAGCTTTTGCCAGTATTTAATACCCTCTACAATAAGATCCTGAGTCCACAGTCGGCAACCTGCACAGCAAGAGACAGCCACCGAACAGTACACCAAAGCATGTATTGCTGGCTCGTCCTCATTGCACACCAAATACCGGCCATCAATATTCAAATCTTTCCTACACAGTCGGCTCTTAGACTGAATTATCATGACAAGCACGCCACAGGAATGTGAAACCTTAGGCGGGACTTGTAACTCCCACATATGTCTCCACACCACCTCATTTGCTGCAGCTCGCCTGCAAAAATAAGCTGCTTTGCAGTATACTTACCATCGGTTGTCCAATGCCAAATCGACCTTTCCTCACAATCCCTACAACTCAACTTCATACAAAGGACAATATCAGCAACAGCAGGAGGAAACAACCCTCTAACTAGATCAATATTCCAGCTGCCAGCCATGGATTCACGCAAATCAACAACTCTCAAGTCTTCAAAACCAGGTATAGGTTCCACTGGAACTCTGAAAAACTCATCACAATTTAACCAAGGGTCCTTCCAAACGTTAATAAAATAGCCATTCCCAATACGCCAACGAAGTCCAAGCTGAAGCAACTCCTTCAACGACACAAGACTCCTCCCAATAAAACTGGGGTTTGTTCCCAAGGAAGCACCCAAAAAATCCCCTGCAGGGAAATATCTTCCTTTGTAAAACTCATCACAATTTAACCAAGGGTCCTTCCAAACGTTAATAAAATAGCCATTCCCAATACGCCAACGAAGTCCAAGCTGAAGCAACTCCTTCAACGACACAAGACTCCTCCAAATAAAACTGGGGTTTGTTCCCAAGGAAGCACCCAAAAAATCCCCAGCAGGGAAATATCTTCCTTTGTATACTTTAGTAAGAAGAGTGTCATGACTAGAGAGGATTCGCCATGCTTGTTTACCAATAAGAGCTGATAATATACAATAATAAAATACATAAAAGAACAATATATAAATATATTACATTTCTAAATCCGTATTCTAACTGATAGGATTCTTACAATCCCTGTTCTAGTAAAATTTATCTGGATCCAATGTATATACTCAAATTTACTCCAAGCAAGGGGAATCCTCAAATATTCTAACTCCTCAATTCTGATGGTTAACAAATGTTGGGGTTGCGTGGAACACTCCTTCCATTCTTATTTTTCTTTTACAAAGAAAAAATCCTTATCCTTGATCTTCATAGATATTAACAAATACGTAGATATAAATTGTTGTCCTAATTGAGACATAGTCGGCTACGTCTCCTCTTAACTAGGATCAGAAGCTTTGTCAGGGAGTTGATCGATGAAGATGAGCTTGATTTGAAAGAAGGCAGCTTGTATCACGTTGTTTCCGCGAATTACTTCTGTCTGATCTCTATTTATTCTTGTGGTTTGCGACGTATGTATATATATTGGTCGTGGATTTGATTCTTATTTCGCTGGATGTCGAGATGCATGAGAGCAATATCTGAATTTGATTTCTTCTGTTACTTTCTGATTACAAAATAGTAGCTTTTCAGGGTGTATTCAAGCAACCATAAAATAACACACGGAATTATTATTATTATTATTTTTTGAATCTGATACTCCTCCTCGCATGGAATCAGCTAACTAGGACTTTCACAATGGAGTGTGCTATTCAGCTCTATGTTATTATTCCATCATCTGATCTATGGATTAATTCTAATTGGTTATGGAGTTTGCCTTGCAAGATATTTGTTTCTGATTGATTCTCTTAACTACATATTGGACGCCATATTAGTTCTGCTTCCTAAACCTTTGTCCTGCGTTTCCAGAATTAGTCTTAGTGCTTATTGTTTGAGAACGTCGGCATAAATGGGAATGATTGTAGCTTTCCGGCTGTGTTCCAAACTTAATATGTCTCTGATAAGTTTAGACCAAGCAGTCATTTAAATTATGGGAAAAAGGATAGTAAAGTAATCTGTGATATGTGAAAAAAATTCTAAAAACACTCATTGTTGCGTATGCTGATATGACATGGATTGTAAATTTGGAGTGCCCTTTCGAATTTGATTGAGGCGTTTGTTGATCAGAAATATATTTGGCTATCTCGTTGGTCTGCACGATATGGTTATTCACAATATATGTGCATCCTTTATAGCTGTTTCAGTGAAGAAAGTATTCTTAACTACTCATTCATTAATTGCCAATGAACATTGGGTTTAGGCTGGCATATCATTCTAAGATCCCCAGATTAAGCTCAATTTAGTATCTAACACCCTATATGTGATGCTTGCATTCTTCTATAGCTGTTATTTAACTATCTGCAGTTCTCTTCTTGATTGTGTTCTATAATTTTCTTTTCCACGACTTTTTGTTGTAGGAAAAATTTTCCTACACTTTTCTAAAAGGGAAAGAATTTTTTTTTTTTTTTTTTTTTTTTTTTTTTGTTTAGCAAAATTTTAGTGACTCCATTCCGTTGCTGCTTGAATCAGCAGAATCTGCAACTTATAACTCAAGTTTAAGAGTAATTTATGTTTGATTAACAGCTGGGGGTTTTACAATTAATTACCTGAAAGGTCTTCCTCAGGAATTTCATGTGTGAAAATCTTAAGTCTTTCTTTCCAGATTCGACGCAACTTAGAGAAATGCCTAGTACTTTATGGCACCATTTTGCACTTTTCTTATATGAATTCTGCTATTTTATGTTTGATTTACTTGAACCCACTAACTTATGTAGCAATTTTCAATTGAAAAATTAAGTATCATATAAATTTCATTCTTTGCATTTACTCATCTTAGTTTTTCAAAGTTAACTTGAACCAAAATCTCTTCATTTGGTGCCATTTTTGTACTTCTCTTTATGAATTCTGCTATTTATGGTACGCTCATAAATATAAAATAAGTAATTGCCAGGCTGCTCTATAGTCAATCTGCAGATAGACAGTTATGGTAGCTTCTAAAATATTACTGCATTAACTCATCCGTTACTGCAATATTTTGTACATCTCACAATCAATTTTTTTTTTTTTATTTGTTCCGACTTCCATAAAACTGAAATGTTAAAAAGAAAGAAAGAAATAAATCCATTCATCATGGAATATTTAATCTTTGGATTACTAGATGTTTTAGGATTTGGTATGATTTGTTTTATAAATGTAATAGAATCATTTTATTTTAGGTAATATTTTTCAATGCAGAACCCAAAAATGGTTAAGCATATCATTGAAACTAGACATTCAAGGTCATATTTTTTGTATTAGATAGATGTGATAGTTGAAGTTTGCTGTTTTTGTTGTGGGGTCCCTCCAACATGTGGGATCCACATACATTTGAAAAGAAAAAAAAAAAGGGAGCACGTTTTTGTTGTTCAAAAGAGGCAGCAAAATTAAAAATGAGTACACATTCTTTTTTCAACAAAAGTTGGTGGATGCGTTGATTAAAACGCATCCCCTTCTCCTAGTTTCCTCAATGAAAATGTACAAAAACAAATAGAATAGAAATATACAAAAAGTGTATAAAATTTTAGGAAAGGGTTCCTAAAATTGGGAAAGAGAGAAAATAGTGAGGAAATTATTTTTGGGGTATTTTTGAAAAACACTTAAAGTGCCACTATTTTTGTAATCTCTTTTGTACCTACTATTTTTAGTGGAAGAATTATTCGGAGTTTTTGTCCCGTGGATGTAGCCCATAACAGTTGAAGGGTGAACCACGTAAATCTCGGTGTTCTTATTTTTTCATCTGGCATTTATGGTAATTATTTAATTATTACCGTGGTTATTATTTTTAGTGGATTCGATCGTCAATATCCAATATAAAATTATTGGAGGTATATGTGGTAATAGTAATTTTATTTTACTTTTACCACCGGTATTTTTTCGCGGGCCCCACTCGGGATTAGTTAGAATCCCAACAACTGGTATCAGAGCCTTTGGTTGGTAAATTCTGTCAATTTTCTACAAAGTTACTATTCACATGAATAGTAAATTTCGTGAATAGTAAAATTTTGTCAGATTCAGAATTCGACATGACTAACGACGGGGCAATGATCAAATTGACGGATTCGAATTATTCAATATGGAAATCTAGAATGGAGGACTACCTCAATTGCAAAGATCTGTACGATCCAATTGAAGGTGATAGTGCAAAGCCGGAAGAAATGAAAGAAAGGCAGTGGGAGAAATTAAAAAAATAGACATTGGGTACAATATGCCAATGGATAGATGCTAGCCTGTACAACCATGTGAGAAATGAAAAAGATCCCCAAGTTCTCTAGAAGAAATTAGAGAATATGTACGAGGCTACGAATGCTCAAGGAAAAGTCTTCATGGTGCGTAAAGTCATGAACTTGAAGCTGTCAGAGGGACGATCAATTACACAACACCTTAACGATTTTGAAGGACTCGTAACTGAGTTAGCAGTTAGCGGTATGTCCTTAGAAGACGAGATGCAAGCGTGCCTACTGTTGGGATCTCTACTGGATAGCTAGGATACTCTTGTGGTATCATTGAGTAACTCAGCTCCAAATGGTGTGGTAACGATGTCTATGGTAAAGAATAGACTACTTAATGAAGAACTACGAAGAAGAGATGTTGCCAGTACCAGTTCACAAGCCCTTGTCACAGAGAATAGGGGCCGGAGCAAGAGTAGAGGTCCAAGGCATGTAAAGTCAGGCGGTAGATCCAAGTCCAGAGAGATGAGAAAATGTTACCATTGCGGTAAGGAGGGTCATCTCAAAAGAAATTGTCGTTTACTCAAACAGGATAATGCAGACCGAAGACAGGAGAATGACAGAAATACATCTGCTACAGTCTCAGGAGAAGATGGTGCGGTGACTTTAGTCACTCATGATGCAGATTGCTGTCATGTTGGAGATGCAAATACTGAGTGGATAGTGGACTCCGATGCTTCATACCACTATGTTCCAAAAAGGGAATACTTTTCCACTTATAAAGCAGGAGATTTCGGCACTATTAAAATGGGAAATAATAGTGTCTCGCAAATGGTGGGAATCGGTGATATCTGCATAAGGACAAGTGTCGGGTGCACATTAACACTTAAAAATGTGAGACATATTCCCGATCTTCGGTTGAACCTGTTGTCTGTAAGTGTACTGGACAACAAAGGCTATCACCATCATAGAGGTGACGGTAATCGGAAACTCACCAAAGGATCTTTGGTGGTGGCGAGAGGAAAATTATGTTGCTCACTGTATAAGACGCATGCAATAATATGTGCGGGTCAACTGAATATAGTTGAAGATGATGCTTCACCAAATTTGTGGCATAAGCGACTGGTGCACGTTAGTGAGAAAGGGTTGAATATGTTGGCTAAGAAGTCCCTCATACCATTAGCCAAAGGTAAAATAAACCCTTGTGATCATTGTTTATTTGGGAAGCAACATCGAGTCTCATTTTTGAAAAGCTCCAGAAGGAGAGACAACAAGTTGGAGTTAGTACACTCTGACGTATGTGGTCCCATGGAGGTAAAATCACTTGGAGGAAGTAAATATTTTCTAACCTTCATTGATGATTTCTCACGAAAAACATGGATATATTTGTTGCGCACAAAAGATCAAGTATTCAAGCACTTTCAGCAATTCCATGCGATGGTGGAAAGGGAGACTGGAGTGGCATTGAAGTGTTTGCGCACAGATAATGGTGGTGAGTATATCTCTAAGGAGTTTAGAGATTATTGTAGTCAGCAAGGTATCAGGCATGAAAAGACAGTTCCTGGTACGCTTCAACACAACGGCGTTGCTGAACGGATGAATCGCACCATTATTGAAAGAGTTAGATCCATGCTCAAAATGGCCAACTTACCTAAGCCATTTTGGGGAGAAGCTGTTAATATTGCTGTCTACCTAATCAACCGACTACCTTCAGCACCATTGGATTTTGATATCCCGGAGAAGGTCTGGACAGGTAGAAATATTTCATACTCTCACCTGAGGGTATTTGACTGTAAGGCATTTATGCATGTTCCGAAGGAGCAGAGATCAAAGCTTGACAACAAGTCAGTTCCTTGCACTTTTGTTGGTTATGGAGACGAAGAGTTTGGCTACAGGTTGTGGGACCTAGTGAAAAAGAAAGTTGTCCAGAGCCGAGACGTAGTATTCTACAAGAATGAGATTGTGGCAGATACAACTTGTGAAGAATCCAGAAGTGATGGTGTTATTAATATTACACCAGGAAGCATTCCTACATATGATGCCACAGAAGGAGGAATGCCAGAATCAGAACGAGAAGAAGAAGAAGATCCAGTCGTAGGGGATCAAGAGACAATTGTAGATGATAACAGTGATGCAGAGGGTGTTGAGCAGGGGGAGCCAGAGAACCCCATTCCACCAAAAGGAGTTGAATCTCAGTTAAGAAGGTCAACCAGAGAACGCCAACCATCTACAAGGTACCTTACTTCTGATTACATTTTGACTACTGATAAGGGGGAGCCAAAAAGCTTCCAAGATGTGTAATCTTGCAAAGACAGAGATTGCTGGACAAAGGCCATGCAAGAAGAGATGAATTCTTTGAAAAGAATGACACGTATGAGCTGGTAAAACTTCCAGAAGGGAAGAGAACACTCAAGAACAAATGGGTGTACAAACTGAAGAAAGATGATGGCAATCTAGTAAGATACAAAGCTTGATTGGTCATCAAAGGCTTTACTCAAAAGAAAGGTATTGACTTTGATGAGATTTTTTCACTAGTTGTGAAAATGAGTTCTATTCGAGTTGTGCTAGGTCTAGTAGCCAGTTTGAATCTTGAGTTGGAACAACTTGATGTAAAGACCGCATTCTTGCATGGGGATCTAGAGGAAGAAATCTATATGGAACAACCAGAAGGATTCAAGGTCAAGGGAAAAGAGGACATGGTTTGTCGCTTGAAGAAGAGCCTGTACAGGTTGAAACAAGCACCGCGACAATGGTATAAAAAGTTTGATTCTTTCATGGTGAATCAAGGATACAAAAGGACAGAAGCAGATCATTGTGTATATGTTCAGAAATTCCCTGATGGTAAATTTATCATCCTTCTCTTATATGTTGATGATATGCTAATCGTTGGACTAGATGCACACATGATTAGCAGGTTAAAGAGTGATTTGTCAAAAGCATTTGACATGAAGGATTTGGGATTGGCAAGGCGAATTCTCGGAATGAAGATTATTCGAGACAAAAAGTCCTGCAGGTTATGGTTATCGCAGGAAAAATATATTGAACGAGTTCTAGAGAGGTTCAATATGAAGAATGCTAAACCAATTAGCACTTCGCTTGCTGCTCACTTCAAGTTGAGTAAGAAATCCTACCCATCAACAGAGAAAGAAAAAGGAGATATGTCAAATGTTCCATATTCTTCAACGGTCGAAAGTTTGATGTACGCAATGGTGTGTACAAGACCAGATATCGCTCATGCAGTTGGCGCTGTGAGCCGATTTCTATCAAATCCTCAGAAGACACATTGGGAAGCAGTGAAGTGGATCTTCAGATACTTGGGAGGAACTTCAAAGTTATGTTTAACTTTTGGAGGTGAAAAGACTGCACTAGTTGGTTACACATATGCAGACGCCGGTGATCTTGATGAAAGAAAATCTACATCAGGATACCTATTTACATTCTCAGGGGGAGCTATTTCATGGCAGTCAAGGTTACAAAAATGTGTTTCGTTATCAACAACCGAAGCAGAGTACGTTGCAGCAACTGAAGCAGGAAAGGAAATGCTTTGGTTAAGCGATTCTTTCAAGAATTGGATGTGCAGCAGGAAGAATATATAGTTTATTGTGATAGTCAAAGTACTTTAGACTTAAAGCAAAAATACAATGTATCTTGCACGAACGAAACACATTGATGTAAGATATCATTGGCTTAGACTTGCCATTGAAGAGAAGCAGTTCCAGTTATAAAAAATCCACACAGACAGAAATGCTGCAGATATATTGACAAAGGTCGTTCCGAAGGAGAAGTTCGAACTATGTGTCAAAGCGGCAGGAATGGAGAGTCCCACCATGTAGTCGGGGGAGAATTGTTGTGGGGTCCCTCCAACATGTGGGACTATTTTCGTCTAGAGATCCAACCCCGGAAGGACCTCGGAAAACTTTTGCTTTTAGATTATTTTATTATTTGAGATGTGATTCTTATTTAGCAAATGGTGACAAAACCTTTTTATTGGATATGCAATGCCGATAAATCGGTCTTATAAAACATTTGAGTCGCCACCCATTATTTCGGCAATGGGATCATTTCCAATTTTATTTTATAAAAAAGTGACTTGATTTAACCCAATTTTATTTAAGGCCAATTATTTGAAAAAACTGGTCAGGCGTACCACGTGCGATTCTAGGTAAGGGAATTGGGTACGTCGGTCCGTTGGAAGCCGACGCCCGGAAAACCGGCCTCTTTTTAACCTACAATTTCTAATTTATCTTATTTTAGAAAAGCCAATTTATTTAATTAAACCCAAACCGAATGAATCGAACCGAGTTCCTACGTGGAAAATCATTTAATTGTCCCAAATAAATCCATTCATTGCATTCATAACCATTCAAACCACATCAATCATCCAACCCATAGCAAAAATAATCAAAAGACCCGCTCTTGCCTTATGGTTAAAGGCGGGCCACAAACCGGATTTAAAATATAATTTACCCAATATAAATTCAATAAATTCTAAAAATCCCTAAATCATATATAAAAGTAAATTAACCTATTTGATTTGATTAAAACATAATCTGCCCATTATTGGTTATTTCTTGAATTAAACATTTATTTAATTACATGAAATTAAATAAAAGAAAATGAAATTATTCTGGAACCCTAGAACAGTTGCGTCACGCAGCTGTTCTATGAAGAACAGTTGCGTGACGGAACTCCTAGTTGCGTGACGCATCTGTTTGTGACTTTAGGCAAAGTTCTCAGATTTATCAATCATTTATTTAAATCATAATATTAAATAAAAACATAAAAACGAAATAAAGATATGCGCACGAACAGTTCCGTCACGCGACTAGTTAAGGTAATGTCAACCTCTTTTAGACATGAACAGTTCCGTCACGCAGGTAGTAGCTGCGTGACGCAACTGCTCTGGTCCGCAACTACCTTTCAAACTACCCTTTTTACATTTTCTTTTTACCAAAACTTGTTTAATATATTTCAGAAATGTCCAATCACAGGCAAAATATTATCTAACCAATACCAAACTACCCAAACACTAATAAAATAAGATATTTAAAAGATTAACAACTAAAAATAACAAGGAGAGTTTAGATGATTACCTAACCCTTAGATTAGAGGATTGCATGCGATTTGAATGACTTAGGACCAATGTCTCAGGATCCCAGAAACGTTCTTTGCCAAGTTTTAAAAAGCAAAAACCCTTTTTTCTTTCTTTCCTCTCTTTTTCTCTTTTTCTGACTTTTTGTTTTGTGTTTCAATCTATTTTATCTCTAATGGCTTGATTTTCTTCAAGACAACTCAGTGGAGTTCTTGCAGAAAATCCTAGCCGCAGCTTAAAAATTTCTCTCAAATCTCTCTCAGTCCAAAAATGCAAAAAAGTCCCCTTTAAAGCATAAAAATGCTGTATTTATATGGGTAGGGCAATAGAACAGAGCTGCGTCACGCAACTAACAGTTGCGTGATGGACCCGAGAGCTGCGTGACGCAGCTCACTTTTCATACAGTTGACGCGTATCCACACAAAAAGCAAAAATAGTTACACGGGCTTTTCAAGGTGACGTCATCCTGGTTAGAGTTGTGTGATGCAACTATGAGTGCCGTCACTCAACTTATTGCTGCGTGACGCAACCCCAGCGCAGGTCAGACTCCTTGAATCGGTTTAAATCAATTCTTGGTTTAAAGGTTTCTGGTTGATCCTGATTCCTTATTCCGCATCCTTGTATCCTCATCGGGTTAGGCGGGGGCATAAAAACACGCGTCAACAGGGACCCACATACATTTGAAAAGAAAAAAAAAGGGAGCACGTTTTTGTTGTTCAAAAGAGGCAGCAAAATTAAAAATGAGTACGCATTCCTTTTTCAACAAAAGTTGGTGGATGCGTTGATTAAAACGCATCCCCTTCTCCTAGTTTCCTCAATGAAAATGTACAAAAACAAATAGAATAGAAATATACAAAAAGTGTATAAAATTTTAGGAAAGGGTTCCTAAAATTTGGAAAGAGAGAAAATAGTGAGGAAATTATTTTTGGGGTGTTTTTGGAAAACACTTAGAGTGCCACTATTTTTGTAATCTCTTTTGTACTTATTATTTTTAGTGGAAGAATTATTCGGAGTTTTTGTCCCATGGATGTAGCCCATAACAGTTGAAGGGTGAACCACGTAAATCTCGGTGCTCTTATTTTTTCATCTGGCATTTACGATAATTATTTAATTATTACCGTGGTTACTATTTCTGGTGGATTCGATCGTCAATATCCAATACAAAATTATTGGAGGTATATGTGGTAATAGTAATTTTATTTTATTTTTACCACTGGTATTTTCCCGGGCCCACTCGGGATTAGTTAGAATCCCAACAGTTTTCGGGTGGAGACTAAGATGAGTTAAGCTCTTAATAAACCTGTAGTTGAATTTGCCTTCTTTTTCGCTTTGTCTTTCCTCTTCCCCTTCCCTTTGGAAATCGGAGATTTTAAGTTTCGGAATATTCGCCATGAGTGTGTCAGTCTTACATAGTTTTGTAAATTACTGCAATATCCCTGATTGAGTGAAAAGTATCCAAGCTACTGTGAACAGTGCAACAAGAACAACTCAGCCTTAAACCCAAGCCAGTTGGGGACAAATATATGAGTTCTTTGTTTCTATTTTGCTATATGAATCCTTTCACTTCTAATTTGGACTGTAACCTGCTAAAAATTATTAATGTTCCTTATTGATTGTAAAGATATTTGGAATAGAACTCTAATCAGAACAGTGAATTTGTGTCCAGGCTTAGAATTTTATATTTTATCAGATTGAAACCTCTGAAGCATCACCTGGGAAACCATTAAAATAATGGTGTCATCATGTTAAGAAATTTCATTGACTTGATTTGAAATACAAGTAAAAGCTAATAATTTTTACCACTTGTTTGAAATGACTACATGTTACAGTCTCTTGAAACGAATGTGTATCTTTTATTTACATTATCGTGGAGTCAGAATCATAAACACAGTTAAGAAATAAAAATAGTCAGCAATTCTGTTTAAATGGTCACTATTTATACACAGAGAAAAGAAAACGAAAAGCTCCTCAGATTATTCTTGATTGACGTTATGCATACATCTTCCTTGTTTAGATGCTGATTTTGTTGTCAGTTTTTGTGGATTTTTTAGGTTCTGATGTGGGTTTTTGATTGATTTCTATTTTTAGATTATTTTTGCGTTTATGCTTCTGATAATTCTTCAGGTTATTGGCTTCTCCTTTAGTTGCAATTGGCTTGAGATAGTACGTTCCTCTATTTGTGGTTTAACTCCCCTTCTTTTCCCTTCTATGGATTGATTTGTGGTTTCTTGTTTTTCTCCATCTATTCTTGTGTTTGTTGGTATCAATCATGTTATTTAGTTAGCTAGTTTACCAAATTCTATAAGGGCTGTGTATGGGACAATCTGTTGAAAAGTGTTGTCCTTTATACTGCTCTTATTTGTCATTATGTGTAATCTTCTTGGGAAGCAATTCCTTCATTGCTTTCTTGTAACTTGCAGAAAAGTTTCTTGAGGTTTGAACAAAAGATCTATTCTTAGCAACTATTAAGGTCATGTGTAAGGAGTTTTGCTGGATTACTGTATACGTTTCCTATGATGAAGTTTTATTCCTCTGCAAGTCAAGAAAATTTAGGGAAATATGTTGGGTTATATTTTTAAGATGCTAGCAGTTAGTTCCTTATCTGCCATTTCTATAAAAATTGTCATTTTAAAGCAATTCAAGAAAAAATCTCATAGATTCTCAAAGCAATTGCCATTAGTCAAAAATTAATCTCAGCCATTACAACACATTCTAAACTTGTTTCTTTACATGAATCTAATTTCAAGGTGCAGAGGTGAAGCTATAAATTAGGAACAAAAATTTTTAATAATGAAGTCTGTAAGAATGTACAGTTACTGAACTTGAAGACAATCCTAGATAAAAAAAGAATGTTGAAAGCCAATTAAAATCCCACTTCAATTTCCATGCATTTTTTGTAACAAATTAATTTTCTTGTAATTCAATGATAAATCTTTGTTAATGGCAGTTCTTGCTATTAAGTTGTTTGTTTCGGAGAATTCATATTCAAATATTTTTAAAAGAGATGCATCTGTTTTGTTAAATATGACATCTCTTCTCTTGTTTACTGTTGCAATTCTTCTTGTCATTTACATCTAATAGAGGTAATTAAGGATCAATTGCATGACATAGGAGATTCATATATAAAATGAATGGCAAACGACAATACCATATTTCTGATATTTTTTCATTTCACACACTCTATTTTGATAATAACTTGCTTTGAGACATATTATGAATCTAACTGGAAGCTTTATCCTTTAGACAAATATATGTTGTAGTAGCCTTTCAACCGCCAAATATCTGTTTTCCATAATTTGCATGTGATGCATGCTGCATTTGCTTGCAAAACTTGCATAAATCTTGATTGGACGACAAAGCAAAGATCTTCATCTCCAGAAAATCGTTTTCTTCTTTGATTGATATGAACTATATATCCATAACTTGACACCCTCAGATTTGATTGGACTTGTATGCCAGTAGCAATTGATCTCCAATGTGTCTGCACTATTTTCAAACTTGTTTGAGAAATTATTAGATAAGGAATAAGACAAATTTATGCAATAAATTTTTTTTATGTATATGTAAATCGGTATACTATTTCACTTCTAAAGTTGACTATATTTATTTATATGATTTTCTATTTTAAGTTTTTGCCCAACAAGAGATAACGGGATTAGTTAATTTAGTTGTAAATGATGGTCGAATACGAGACCATAAAATACTTGAAACTGATATCAATATCATTCAAGTAACTAAAGTTCATTGGTATAAGAATATAAAATATAGTTGTTTGCACCTAAAAGTTATTGCATCGTTAAAAGGAAGAATATATGCAGTAACCTATTTGATAGTGACAATCTATGTTGTGTTTCATACAGTTGAAAGAAACTGATGCTTTACTAATAATATAATATTATTACTGAGCCTATGATTTGCGAGCTTTACAATTACGTAGTATTTGTTTCCGTCGTTTGTATTCTCTGTATCTTGATAAAACCGCAGGGAGCACAACCATACGAGCTCAATAAATTTGGATTTAAGCGGTCTTTAAAATTCGGACTTAAACAATCTTCAATAGATTCAGACTTAAGCAGTTCTCAATAGATTCGGACTTAAATAGTTTTCCAGTTCGGACATAAATCGTTTATCATTTCAGACTTAAGCAGTTCTCAATAAATTCGGACTTAAGTAGCTCTCCAATTCAGACATAAATTGTCCATTATTTCAAACTTAGTCAGTCCTCAATAAATTCGAACTTAAACAATCTTCCAATTTGATCATAAATCATCCATCAGTTCAGACATAAATTGTCCATTATTTCAAACTTAAGCAGTCCTCTAATTCGAATATAAATCATCCATTATTTCGAACTTAAGCAGTCCTCTAATTCGAACGTAAATTGTCCATCAATTTAGACCTAAGCAGTCCACCCATTCAAGTTTAAACAGCTCATATTTAAACAGTCAATTAATTCAAATTTAAACATTTGTTGGACATAAATGCCAATATTTTTTTTGGGGGACTACTGATAATATAAAATAATAAAATACATAAAAAAACAATATATAAATATATTACATTGCTAAGTAAACTCTAATTCACAGATAATTCATGATTTTCACAATCCCTATCTTAGTAGAATTTATCTTGACTCCAATGTATATACCCCAAATTTACTCCAAACAAGAGGAAAATCTCAAATACTCTCAATCCTGAATTCTGATGGTTAACAAGAGCCAAGTTGGCGCTTTGAATAAGACGAAAACCCATGACCCCTTGATTTTTTGGCCAGCACATTTGATCACAAGACATCATGGATATTTCGTTTCTCATTCAGCTTTGTTCCCTACCAAAGAATTCATAATCATTTGTAGCTTGGAAGAAAGGGAGAGGGGAAGCTAGAAAACAGATATCTAGTAGGAGGGTTTAGCTTGGCCAACGAACTTGAGTAAAATTTCCTTTCCAGCTTTTGATAGGAATTCACTCTTCCAATTTTGAACTCTCCTCCACAACCTATCTTTAGGGAAAGTAAATAGATTTTTATCCCTACCAATCAAGGAAGGGAGTCCGAGATATTTCCCTCCATTAATAGGCAAAAACACCTGCAAAATATCACATAAAATATTTTGCATCTCCTGGGCACATTAGGACTAAACAAGCCTGACCAGACACCATCTCTTTAGTAGATAAAATATCTTTGACCACCGGACATTTTGACTCCACAGTATTGAAAATAAGTAACTGTCATCAGCAAATAATAAGTGATTAATGCTAGGAGCTGCATGAGTAACTTTACAAGCACGAATAATCTTAGAATTTTTCATATGACGAAGCAGCGCTGAGAGTCCCTCCGCACAAATAATAAGCAGATATGGGGAAAGAGGATCCCCTGACGCAACCCTCCTCCTAAAATATTGGTATATGTGTCATCCCCATTAAAAGCCACCTTGTTTTGAAATGACGTAACACATAGCATGATCATCTCCACCCATTTAACATGGTACCCCATTCGAACCATGATAGCTCTAAGATAACTCCAATCGACTGTCATAAGCCTTACTGATGTTGATTTTCAAAGCCACAAAACCCATTTTACCCCTCTGTTAGTCAGATTGGCATGCATGGTACGCATGGTTGGCCACCAACCAAAGAACTTTGTCAGTCAGAATTCGGTATGCATGGTTGGCCAACAACCAAAGAAAGTAAGGCAATGGTTGGCCAACCACCAAAATTCTGGATCTATAAATAGAGCACTTCCATAAGTGTTTTTGTATCAACTCATTCAGAGAGAAATCCATTAGCTAGGTTCAGAGAGAAAGCTTTGGTGAGAGAAAATTGAGAGTAATTTTCTTGAGTGAATTTATGAGTTGTGGGTTATAAGTGTTGTAAACACTTTGTATAATTTTTCTCCTGTTAGTAAAAGATCTGCAGCAGCTCCGAAGACGTAGGCAGAATTGGCCGAACTCCGTTATCAAATTTGTGTGTGTTATTATTCCGCTTTTATTTAGCATTTTCACTAATCTGGTTTTATAGGAAATTTTGCGTAATTTCCCAACAACTGGTATCAGAGCTGATGCCTAACAACTGGTATCAGAGCCGAAGGTTTTGGCAGGTCCAGCCGGTTAGATAGCGGTACCGGATTCGTGGATATATTTCAAAAATAAATATATCACGACGACGAGTCTATTGGTGTTGTCCGCTCGGAGAATCGTTGCAGAATCGACTTAGTGGTGAATAGTAAAACAGTAACTTAAAGTTGGTGGTGAACAGTACTATTGGAGTTACTGTTGCTGAGTCCGTCACTCTTAAGCCCAAGTACTATTCACGTATAGTACTATTCACGTGTACGATTACTATTCACGTATAGTACTATTTACGTATACGGTTACTATTCACGTATACTAACAATCAAGGCGGAGTTAGACTCGAGTGGGAGCAATGGCTGCAGATGAAGGAAAGTGGAAAATTGAAAAATTCGATGGTGCAGATTTTGGCTTTTGGAAAATGCAGATAGAGGATTATCTGTATCAGAAAGGTCTTTTCCAACCTCTCTCCGGAAAGAAGCCAGAGGCTATGAAGGAAGAAGATTGGAATCTTCTAGATAGACAAGCACTCGGGGTTATTCGTTTAACCCTCTCCCGCAATGTTGCCTTCAATATAGCAAAAGAAAAGACCACGGCGGGTCTTATGGCGGCTCTTTCCAATATGTACGAAAAGCCATCGGCTGCAAATAAAGTTCACTTGATGAGGCGGTTATTCAATCTACGAATGACGGAAAGCGCATCGGTGGCCCAACATCTCAATGAACTCAATACAGTGACAACCCAATTGAGTTCAGTTGAAATTCAATTTGATGAAGAGGTACGAGCATTGATAATTTTGTCTTCCCTACCAGAAAGTTGGAATGCTACTGTCACAGCTGTGAGTAGCTCGTCCGGAAGCAAGAAGTTAAAATTTGATGATGTTCGTGACCTAGTTCTCAGTGAAGAGATCCGACGGAGAGAGTCAGGTGAACCTTCAACTTCTTCAGTCTTGCATACAGAATCGAGAGGAAGAAATTCAACCAGAGGGAATGGACGCGGTAGATCGAACTACCGAGGCAAGTCAAAGGACAGGAGGTCCAAATCCAGGAATCCTAGCAATTTCAATAGAACAAAGACCATCGAATGTTGGAATTGTGGAAAAACTGGTCACTACCAAAATCAGTGCAAGAATGCACCTAAGCACCAGGAGGCGAAGTTAGAGGCAAATGTTGCATCCACCTCAGGAGAAGATGATGCACTTATATGCTCTTTGGAAAGCAAGCAGGAGTCTTGATTTTTAGACTCCGGTGCATCATTTCATGCAACTTCACAAAAAGAACTCCTTGAAAGGTATGTCCCCGGAAACTTTGGAAAAGTATACCTTGGTAATGACCAACCATGTAATATTGTTGGTAAAGGAGTAGTGAAGATTAAGTTGAATGGGTCTACATGGAAGTTGAAGGATGTCAGACATATTCCTGACCTGAAAAAGAACTTAATCTCAGTAGGTCAGTTGGCCAGTAACGGCTACACAATAACCTTCCACGGCGATAATTGGAAGATTACAAAGGGTGCAATGATGGTTGCTCGTGGCAATAAGAGTGGTACTCTTTACAGCACAGGAGGAGCAAGCTATTCCATTGCTGTTGCAGTAGACAGTGAAATTTCCAATCTATGGCATCAGAGGCTTGGCCATATGAGTATGAAGGGAATGAAGGTTCTACATTCACAGGGAAAACTACCAGGTCTTCAGTCAATTGAAATTGACATGTGTGAAGACTGCATATTTGGAAAGCAAAAAAGAGTCAGCTTTCAGACAAATAGAAGAACCCCAAAGAAGGAGAAACTTGAGCTCGTTCACTCCGATGTGTGGGGACCAACTACTGTCTCATCCATTGGTGGGAAACACTACTTTGTGACTTTTATTGATGATCACTCTCGGAAGGTATGGGTTTACTTTCTAAAATATAAGTCAGAAGTATTTGATGCTTTCAAAATTTGGAAAGCTATGGTTGAAAATGAGACGGGATTGAAGATCAAAAAGCTCAGAACCGACAATGGTGGTGAATATGAAGACACCAGATTCAAGAAGTTCTGCTATGAGCATGGAATCAAGATGGAGAGAACCGTGCTAGGCACGCCTCAACACAATGGTGTAGCTGAGCGTATGAATCGAACGTTGACAGAAAGAGCCAGAAGCTTACGTGTACAATCAGGCTTACCAAAGCAGTTCTGGGCAGAAGCAGTCAACACAGCAGCTTACTTGATCAACCGAGGTCCATCGGTACCATTGGAGCACAAAATACCAGAAGAGGTATGGAGTGGAAAAGAAGTAAAACTCTCACATCTAAAAGTTTTCGGTTGTGTAGCATATGTGCATATTAGTGATCAAGGCAGGAATAAGCTTGATCCCAAATCTAAGAAATGCACTTTCATCGGCTATGGTGGAGATGAGTTTGGCTACCGCATTTGGGATAACGAAAACAAAAAGGTGATCCGCAGCAGAGATGTGATTTTTAATGAAAATTTGATGTACAAAGACATGCATAAAAGGGAGGCTAGCAACTCAGAGCAGAGCCAGCCAGTATTTGCAGATCCAGATGATGTCTCAGATGGTCCTGTAATGGAACCAATAGTAGCAAATCCTCAACCAGAGGAAACCGTTGGACAAAGTAGTATGCCGCAGTCCGACATACCACAATCTCTTACTCCAGCTCCTACATTAAGAAGGTCCTCTCGGCCTCATGTGCCTAACAAGAGATACATGAACTATTTGTTGTTGACAGATGGAGGGGAGCCTGAATGCTACGATGAAGCTTGTCAGACTGGAGATGCTAGCAAGTGGGAACTTGCCATGAAAGATGAGATGCAATCTTTGATCTCCAACCAGACATGGGAACTAGTTGAGTTACCCGTGGGGAAGAAGGCTCTTCACAACAAATGGGTGTACCGGGTGAAAGAGGAGCATGATGGTTCCAAAAGATATAAAGCCCGACTAGTTGTCAAAGGATTCCAACAGAAGGAAGGAATTGACTACACCGACATTTTTGCTCCTGTTGTGAAGCTCAATACTATCAGATCAGTATTGAGTATTGTTGCCATTGAAGATCTTTATCTTGAACAATTGGATGTAAAGACTGCATTTCTTCACGGAGACTTAGATGAAGAGATATACATGAAACAACCAGAAGGTTTTTCAGAAAATAAAAAGAAGAACATGGTGTGCAAACTTAAGAAAAGTTTGTATGGACTGAAACAAGCTCCAAGACAGTGGTACAAAAAGTTCGACAGTTTCATGCACAATGAAGGCTTCCAGAAGTGCAATGCCGACCATTGTTGCTTCTTCAAAAGATACAAGTCCAGTTATATCATTTTACTGCTTTATGTTGATGATATGTTAGTAGCAGGTTCAAATATGGATGATATCAAAAGATTGAAGCAGCAATTGTCAAAAGAGTTTGATATGAAGGACTTGGGTCCAGCTAAGAAGATTCTTGGAATGCAAATCACGAGAGATAGGCAAAGAGGAATTTTGCAATTATCTCAGGCAGAATACATCAACCGTGTTTTGCAAAGATTCAATATGGGTGACGCCAAGCCAGTCAGCACACCCTTGGCAAGTCACTTTCGCTTATCCAAGGATCAATCTCCTCAGACGGAGGAAGAGAAAGACTTCATGGCTAAGGTCCCTTATGCCTCAGCTATTGGAAGTTTGATGTATGCGATGGTCTGTACGAGACCAGACATTGGCTATGCAGTGGGAGTTGTTAGCAGGTTTATGTCCAACCCAGGAAAAACTCATTGGGAAGCAGTCAAGAGGATTTTGAGGTATCTGCGAGGCACCACAGAAAAGTGTTTGTACTTTGATAAGGGAGAGTCGAGAGTACAAGGCTATGTGGACGCAGACTTTGGAGGTGAAGTCGATCACCGAAGAAGCACTACCGGTTATATATTCACTATCGGATCTACAGCTGTTAGTTGGATGTCACAGGTGCAGAAGATCGTCACTTTATCCACTACAGAGGCTGAGTATGTAGCAATGACTGAAGCTAGTAAAGAGATGATATGGCTTCAAGGTTTGTTAACTGAGTTGGGATTCAAATAGGAGAAGAATGTTTTACACAATGATAGTCAAAGTGCGATACACTTGGCAAAGAATTCAGCATTTCATTCCAGAACCAAGCATATTGGACTTCGTTATCACTTCATCAGATCTCTATTAGAAGATGATGTGTTAATACTGGAGAAGATCCAAGGAAGTAAGAATCCGGCTGATATGTTAACAAAGATAGTGACTATCGATAAGCTGAAGTTGTGTTCAGCTTCAGTTGGCCTGCTAAAGTAACAAAACGAAAAGCTGCTGTATTGATCAAATTGTGAAGACAGATTGAAATCAGTCTTCAAGTGGGAGATTGTTAGTCAGATTGGCATGCATGGTACGCATGGTTGGCCACCAACCATAGAACTTTGTCAGTCAGAATTCAGTATGCATGGTTGGCCAACAACCAAAGAAAGTAAGGCAATGGTTGGCCAACCACCAAAATTCTGGATCTATAAATAGAGCACTTCCATAAGTGTTTTTGTATCAACTCATTCAGAGAGAAATCCATTAGCTAGGTTCAGAGAGAAAGCTTTGGTGAGAGAAAATTGAGAGTAATTTTCTTGAGTGAATTTATGAGTTGTGGGTTATAAGTGTTGTAAACACTTTGTATAATTTTTCTCCTGTTAGTAAAAGATCTGCAGCAGCTCCGGAGACGTAGGCAGAATTGGCCGAACTCCGTTATCAAATTTGTGTGTGTTATTATTCCGCTTTTATTTAGCATTCTCACTAATCTGGTTTTATAGGAAATTTTGCGTAATTTCCCACAACTGGTATCAGAGCTGATGCCTAACACCCTCATCATCCGCTTCATGGAATGAATAACCTCAAATGCTACCATTACATTATCAGTAATGAGTCTTCTAGGCACAAAAGCCGATTGGGCCCGAGAAACTTTATCCAACACCACCTTCAGTCTATTAGCAAGAGTCTTAACTAGAATTTTGTAAATAACATTACAAAGAGCAATAGGACACAAGTCCTTAAGAGTCTCAGGCTAATTAACCTTCGAGATAAGGACAAAAATAGTGTTATTAAGAGATGGGGGGAAAGGTAACTTTGTTGAGCCACTCCCTACAAGCCTGTGAAACATCATGACCAACAACACTCCATAACATTTGGAAAAAACATGGATTAAAGCCATCCAGCCCTGGAGACTTATCAGGGTGTATCTGCAAAGCAATTGTCCGAAAATCATCATTAGAAAAGTGAGAAAGGAGGAATTTATTATCATCAGAGTTAATAGAACTAGAGATATGGTCCAGAACAGGAGCAAAGTCCATAACACTGGACCCTGTAAAGACGTCAGAAAAATAGCCTGATATTTATCCACCCAATATCTACATGGTCAATCTACCATTCACCATCTGAATCCCTTAGTTTTTGAATCCAGTTAGCACGAACCTGTTGAGAGGCTGCTGCATGGAAATATTTATTGTTACTATCCCCATGTTGAAGCCAAAATAGCTTTGATCTCTACTTCCAAAAAATTTCCTCTGCCAAAATAGCTTTGATCTCTACTTCCAAAAAATTTCCTCTTGTGCCAAGAGCATATTCAGTTTCACTCGAATAATTTCTAATGTATTATTGGAAAAAGAAGAGATGTTGTTTTTGACTGTGCTCAATCGATTCCAGAGAATGTAATATCCTTCCTAAACCGAACAACAAGATTCCTACCTTATTCCGCCAAATGCTTATCGCAGGAACTGATCTTATCCATAACATATGAATCACAAGATGACTCACCACCACATTTGAAAAATTCAGCTCTTGGATCCACGCATTCTCAAAACGAAACCTTTTAATGACCCTGCGGTTGGATAGCTGCTGATAGGACAATAGGAGAGGAGAGTGATCCGAATAAGAAATAACTAGATTGGTAAGAGCACAACTAGCATAGTGATCCATCAATTGTTGTGAAATGAAGCACCTATCCAATCGTTCTTCAATCCAAGCAGTACCCCTTCCATGAAACCAAGTGAACTGATACCCAGTAAGTGGTAGGTCAATCAAGTTACAGTTAGATATAGTTTGTTTAAACCCATCTAGCAAGGCATCTGAAAGAGGCTGGCCACCGAGCTTATCATCTACATACAAGAGTTGTTGAAGTCCCCAATACAAACCTAAGGCAAGGGACTAAACACTGCCAACTAATGCAAGGAGCCAAGTTTCCCACTTCCTTCCATTTTCTTGATACACATACACACCGGAAAGTCGCCAACAAAATCATTAGCATCATGAACTTCCATATCAATAAAGTTAGGGGAATAGCTCAACACCTTCACCACTTATTTCTTCCGCCACAATATCGCTAGCCAACCGCTATGCCCTAAACTGTTCACATTAAAACATCCTTTAAACCTAAGTAACACCCTTTTTTCTTCAACCCTTTGAGAATGGACAAGCATTTCCATAAGGAAAATGATGTCCGGTTTAAGGCTATGAATAAGCTCTTTAGGAGCCAATACGGCCCGAAGGTTGCCAAACCCCTGACAGTTCCAGGTTAGGCAGCTTATGACTGTCAGCAGGCCTGGCTACCAAGTCCCACCACTGCATTATTCACTGAATTAGAGGCAAAACTCTCCTTGCCACTTGCTTTTTTGGGCTTTAAGCTGGAATCAATAAGCATTGCATCCTTCTTTCTTGGTACTGCCGAGCTAACTTTAGGCCTTTTCTTACCCTCTACCAGATCCACCTCAGTATCCTCCCCTTGGCCCGTTTCCACCTGCTGATCCATATTGAGCTGGTCCCCTAGGTCCACTTCATTAGCACCAGTATTTGAATTCACTTTATCCTGCCTACCTTGATTTTATGAATTAGGTTAGCCAGGATTTGGAGGCATATATATCTTTCTGATGCTTGCATAGTGATCCCCTCCGTGAATTGCAATTGATTTCCTTTCTTATGCCGCAGCCATCGTCGATCATTGGAATCCGACTACCAGACTCATCGAAGCCCTTAACCAAAGATCCTACTCTTTCTCTACCTCCTCCTCATCAGTCTGAAAAAGTAGCTCACAAAAATTCTCATTTTGCCCTAGCTTGCCACAAACATAGCAAAAAAGTTAACAATCTCTCATACTTGAAAATTGCCTATTGTGAAACCCCACTTATTGTCCTTAACTTCTTCCACCGTTTCAAAGGTTTTTGGACATCAAGCCAAACCCTAATTCTTATATACATACGCCAACTCCCCATTGGGCTGCACATATCATGCTCCACGAACTACCCTAAGCAAGCACCAAACTATTTTGCAACCCCCTTAAACACAACTCCCATAGGGAGGTTGTGGACATGGACCCAGTTCTCTGTATAAAATAATTCAACCATGGTCGGACCAATACCCAGAGGTATTTTCTAGAGGATTAACATATTGTTTATAAACGTCCAAGGCCCACCATTCCATACCCTGTTCAGATCAACCGGGTGAAAAAATTGGAATAGAAAAACTCTGTCATCCATCTCTTTCACACAAACTCCACGCCTTAGCTGCCAAATATTTAGAAGAGTACTCCTCATAGCATCGAAATTCACCTTTCGGTTGGGTGGGAGTCGCCCAACCATAACTCAAAATACATGCATAAAGCAAGACTAAATTCATGCATAAAATAAGATGAGAGAGAACTCTCCAACTCTTATTTATTATTATTACTTTTTATTATTATCGATCAGTCTAGTTTTGAAAACATTGCATCTAGCCCACTAAATTAGATGGATAAAACTACGCGCAACACATTGTCAACTAACAAAAAGAAATAACTAAATATATTTTTTTTTTTGGTTAATTATAAATTTGGTGTCTCAACTTTCAAAAACTTTCTACATAAATGCCTCAAAGAAAAACGTTTACAATCAAGTGTCTGAACCCATTATAATTTTTTAATCGGGTGTTGTTTGCTTATGTGGCCGGCCGGAGATTCAAATAGGATATGTGGGGCCATTTTGTCTACTAAAGTGTGATGATTCGGCTTTGACTAATGAAACCACATAGGAAAAGGCAATTACAACTATCTCCTAATTTTTTCCTTTCTCTTTCCTGTGCTCTCTCTCTCTCCCTCTCTTTTGCGATGACCCTTCTCTCCTGGGACGATTTTCAACTCAATTTTTTCAATTTCTTCTAAATTAAAAAACAAAAATTATAAATTCTAATTATAATTAATAAAAAGCAATCAAGAGATGGCAAACACATATCTAGATATGCTCCTTTTGTTTCTAATCATTTCCCTCATTTCAGTATGAGGAGGATGTTTGGTTTGTTCAATCAGCTCTCAAATGCGTGATTGGGTTGTTGCTAGAGAATGCTTTGGTTGGATTCATGTCGTTTGGGAGACACAACTTCGTGAATTGGTATTTGCAGATATGTCAAAACGAGAACAACTTCATTCGCAAATCAAAGAATTATTAAAAATAAAAAATAAAAGGGAGAGCAAATAAAAGGTTTATAGAACGTTAAAGTTGTATAAAGAGAATTTATTAACTAGTTAATTCATTTTAAAGCATTTATCGATTGAACTCGGAACAAAAGAAGCATTGGGTGAATATAAAAAGGTTGATGAGTTGACAATTGATGGCTTTCATTGATTCATGGATCACCACATTACACCAAATAAAGAAAACCAGGAAGTATTTGTGTACCCTTTACATTTAGTTACAAATTAGTTTTGTACTCTGTAAGACTGTATTATAAGACAGAAACACACAAACAATCAACTGAAATTTATTTGGCTATACTTTTCTAAGAATCAGACTTTAAGATGAAGACGAAGAGTAGTTGTTGCTCAAAGAGCTATACATGTGTTGATCAAATGAAGTTGGTGTTTAATTTGTATGTTTATAGTGTAAACGCTGAAATTTTGCTCCAAAAGGATTGAATGGTGATAACCTTTTGCACAAAATAGAATCGGGATATCTGATCACTCTGATTCTAGGACTGATGGTCCTTGTTTAAGAAATTTAAGTTGTCTGACCATTTTTACTTTTGTGGGTTCCTAGGGGTTTCGTAGACAAACCGGGCCCGAGAAGGGCCTTGAGTTCGCTCGGTGTGCATCCCGATGCACCACCTAATTTTACGTGCCAACTTGACCGATTTGGTAAAAATCGGCCACCTTATTCCCCCATTTGCCTATATATAAATAGGGCAAAGGTTTAAGGGAAGGGGAGAGGTTTTTGATTGCAAAGGGGAAACTCTTATATTTTCAAAACTCAACCTTTAATCTAAGTTAAAACTTGTGTTTCTAAGTTAGATCTTATGTTTTATTCATTCATTTTTGAGAAAGATGGCCTTGACCTTGTGATCAAAGACCCACAAAACACACTCATCAAACTTAAACTCGGATTTGTTGATTCAAGATCAAAGCTTTTGGGTTTTTTTGATTTATTTCTCCAAAATCTTTGGAATCTTTTCAAAACAAGGTAACTCCTGAGAGTCCTAATCTTTTCTTCATCTTTTTCATTCTTTTGGTCTATTAGAAACACCACCTTTATACTAGTTGTGAGAGAATTCAGTGATCAACCAAAAGCTTCTGACTATTTCAGAAGTGGTGTACGCCATTGAGTAGTGGCACCGTGCCACTAACTCATGTCAAAAAGCTTTGTGGCTTTATTCTGAAATTCCTGATCAAGGTACGGTCTGCACGCCACTACGTGTGGCGCATGGACCTTCATTTTAGAAACTCAAAACGCGCAAATGAATAAAACAGTCCCAATTCGATGGTGCTTTGAGTTTAGCACTATCTTGCTCTGAATTACGAAAACGACTCACTATGGCTCAAATAAAAAAAAAACAAGATATAGGTAATGATAGGCATATTTGTTCATCATCTATATGGAACATCAAAGTCTTGAGCTTAACTCTTGTTTCAATCTTTAATTAATACTTTTTAATTTTGTCTTTACTTTTTATGCACTTAAAATTTCTGTCTTTACTTTTTATGCACTTTAAATTCCTATCCATTATATTTTAAGCACTTAACATCTATGTTCTTTAATTATTATTATGCGAATCCATCTAACCTTAGATTAGACCATTTTAACATGCACATTTGCATCATATTGCTTGTTGTGATTGAATATGGTTGAGCTTAATTTCCTGTGGATGATTATATGTTATTTGTGTTTTTTCTCCTTTGAGCTTTTATTGTCTTTATTACTGAGCTTGATATAAAGGACCTTAATGGGTCATATTAATTGCTTATTTGTAATAATTGGATTTTGGAAAATTTTATAGGGAATCAAGGGTAGATTGTATAATTAGGTCATTGGTTGTACTCTATTCTCCTTCCTCTTTCTTTGGGTGACTTTATTTTTATGCTTAATGTATTTGATGACATGCATATTTGCCATGATCTCAAAAATACATTAAAAATATTTTACATCTCAATTAAAATTAATCATATTATCGATATTGTGAATAAATGGACAACGAAAGAGGCTAGTTTCTAACCGGAGGGTCCAGGTGCCTAACACCTTCTTAAGACCGTACCTAATTCCCTTACATAGTCTTTGGTTAAAATCGAATTAATCATTTTCAAAGAATTAATTAATTCATGATGTTTTCCCTAAATAGGATAGTGACTCCAAATCCAAACTCTTACCAAAGTAAGAGTCATTTTCAAAACCCCTTTTAAAAGGATCATCTTTTCTGAGAAACAATAAATGGATCTAATAAAAGAAAATCAATTTAATAAATTAAATCAACCAAGCCTGTTTTCGACTTTTAGCCCTTCAAAAATCTAATTGTCCTCGTATAGCTTTTGGATGAGTTGCAAACGGATCAATGTTGCACCTCGGAGTCGGGCTTCAAGGTGTACCTAAGTGGACTTGATTTCTATCTTGTTTTTTATTACATTTTTCTTTCATCACGTTTCTAACACATGATTCGCATGTGGCTTCATTAGTCAAAGCCAAATCATCACACTGTAATGGACAAAGTGGGCTCATGTATCCTATTTGTATTTCTGGCATGCCACATAAGCAGAAAACACCTGATTAAAAAATTATAATGGATTTAAACATCTGATTGCAAACATTTTCTGTTGAGACACTGAAATAGAAATATTTCGAGAGTTGAGGCACCAAATTTATAATCAATCTTTTTTTATTAAATTGAAAGTATATGAGCATTTTTTTATATGAATTTTTATATTAGAAATAACGGCATCTCTGTCTATAAAGAATAAAGATACAACAATATACATATTTCCTATTTTTATAGGAATTTCAATATCAGAAACAATGGTATCTCCAAGTATAGCATTTCTCATATTTATGAGGAACTCTATCCATTAAGTATTATTTCTCTCTGTTTTTTTCTTCTTTAATTTTCTAATATATTATATAATCCTTCACAACAAAATCAGTTAGCTTTAATTATAAATTAAACTTTAATATGATAGCGTTGTTAAGTGGCATTATTATAGCCTTTTTCAATAATTTTATTTATTATACTTTTGTTTCTTTTAGACAGGATAAGCATTAGGATTTGTGCAGGTTCAAGGTCTCCAAAGCCTATAATAAGCCTAGTCTGTAATTTATCTATATTTCATGTTGATATAATCCACGGGCTTCACATTAACATCCACTTTGAAATAAACAAATACATCAATCGGGCCTTTACGCCTATTTACAAATTTTCATTCACCAAGAGTAATAACATTTAGACTTTGAAGCCTAATTCATATATCCTACTATATTAACTTGTGAACACGTTTTACACCATTATCCATACTACATCTATACTATATATAAATGTGGAAATGTGAGAGAATAATTGGATTTTCGACCGCCTTTAATAAAATTTAGAATATTCTAAAATAACTTTAGTCATAATCAATTAAAAAATTACAGTTTATTAATTAATTAAATATTTAAATAAATACTTCTAGATAATTAACATTTCAAAATTTTAATTTTTATCTTTTTTAAATTTCTTTTTTAATAAATATATACGATAATGGGACATTTAAAAATTTTTACATTTTATTTTTGAATTTATTATTTATTTGATTTTATTTTGATTATAATTTAAAGTATTTTATTTAGAAAGGAGATAAAAATAGAAAAATGTATTTTTTTATTAATACTATTTTTTTCTTTATGTTTGTATGATATTTTTAAAAGTAAATTTTCAAATAGAATAAATCTTTAATATAAATTTTTAAAAATATATTGCATATAAATATTTTAGATGATTATCTAAAATAAAAATAGTTACCTAATAGTTTTCTTTTTTTTTTTTATGGAAAAGAATATGTGATATTTTTCTTTCATAGTACTCTTAGAAATAATCAGATTATGGTAATAAAAGGAAAAGACTTATACAATAATAAGATTAATAAATATTTAACTGATATAATAGTTTATGTGATATATATATTGCTTTAAAGAAGTTGATCTAGTTGGTTCTCCAAGTAAGATTGAATCAATCAAGAGAAATTACTCTTTAATGAATATGTCAAGAAGTTACCAAATGTTTCTTCATCATCTAATCCTTCAAATTTAGTAAGGCCTAATAGTGGTGGAGTGAGGTCCATGGGATTTGGATCCACGCTAGCTGCAATAAGTTTTTAACTCCTTTTTAATTTTTGTCTTTCTTTATGTAATTGCTTTCTAATTTTTGCCTTTGTTTATGTAATGATCAAATAATTAATTTATAGATTTGTATTACTATTTGAATTATTGTGGATTGTTTGAATAGGATTTCATAGATACTAGCTGCCTCATTGATTCTCAGTCTGAGAAACCTTAATTAGAGAAGTACTTGGATAAATCACGACTTGATTGGAGAGATTTTCAAATTCTAGATGTTTTGAATTGGTGGAAGGAGAATAAGACAAGATTTTCTAACTTGTCCCGTATGGCTTGTGACATTTCAAGCATTCCAATCACCACAATGGCTTCAAAGTCTGCATTTAGTATTAGTGCTAGAGTTCTAAACAAGTACCAGAGTTGTCTGCTTCCTAAAAATGTGCAACCTTTGATTTATGCACGTAATTGGTTGCTTGGTTATGCTCCTGAGGGTAAGTAATACTTTGTAAATAATTTTATTTTAATTCATCACTTATGTTTATGCATGTTATTTATCAATTTTGTTTTTTGTAGACAAAGATCAAGATGTCAATGGCAACAAAAGGGTAGATGGAGAAGATGTATCAGTTTCCAATAAGATTCAAATGTTGTTGATCTGGAGGAAGATGAATAGACGATGTTGATTGATATTTTCTTATTTTGAATAGTTTTTATTAAGATTATTTTGTTATTTGAATGATTTTAATAGGTTTTGTTTAGATTTTAGTTTAATTATATGTTAAGTTGTTTTTCTTCTCATTGAGGGTTTTCAATTGTGAAAGTTGTTAAAGCTATGATTTTTATTACTTTTTTTTTTATTAATTTCTGCCAATATGTGATGCATGGTAATTATAGCATCTGGTTGGATTGGCATAAGAAAAGAAAATAAATAATAGGGAGTTGAAATCTATTTGTTGATTATAGTGTCTTTCTTCATTTGTTGATTATGGTTGGTACAATATGAAGCTTATGTAACTTGAGTTAATAGCGTGAGTTTAATTAGTTTTTTTAAGTCTAAGTCTAAATAAAAAAATGGACATGTCCATGCCCATTCGCGGGTCAATTTCGAGCTGGGCCGAGTCCAAATATTAAAGGCCCATTTTTTTAACAAGCTTTTTTAGCTCGACCCGTTTTGGGATCGAGTTCACGTGGGTCGGACAGCCCGTTTTGACAATATCGCTGAAAACCTTATGGTTGATTCGAAACCTCGGTTGTTGGTCTGAGAACCCTGTTATGGTCTAAGGACCCTATCGTTAGGTCTGAAAACCCTGGTGATTGGTCTAAACAACCTGTTGACAGTTTGAATACCTAACAGTTGGCTTGAACACACTGTTGATGGTATAAAAACCCTGCTTTTAATTTGAATATTCTGTAGTTGGTCTAAACACCTTGGTTTTAGTCTGAATACTCTCTAGTTGGTTTGAACACACTAACAGTTGGTCTGAATACCTGTTGACGGTCTGAATACCTGAGTAACTGGTCTGAATCGCCCTATTATCTATCTGCATACGTTGCTTTTAGCCTAAATACTCTATAGTTGGTCTAAACACCCTGGCAGTTGCTTAACACCCTATTGATGGTCTGAATACTCTGGTAGTTGGTCTGGACACCCCATTGACGGTCTAAATTACCTTGCTAATGGTTTGAACACCCTGCTTTTAGCTTGAAAACTCTATAGTTGGTCTGAACACCCTATTGACAATCTGAATACCCAGGTAATTAGTCTGAATCAACTTGTTAATGGTTTGGTTACACTGATTGCCTGATTGGTTACACCGATTGCATAATTGGTTGCAGTGGTTGCCTAATTAAAATTGGTGGCACTGATGGCCTAATTGGTTACACTAGATGCTTGATTGAAATAGTGGCACCGGTTGCATGCTCTGACTAGTTGTATTGATCGCATGTTTTGGATGGTTGCACTGATTGCCTATTCTAGTTGGTTGCACTATCTGTCTATTTCGGTTGCTTGTATTGATTACCTGTTCTTGATGGTTACGCTAATTGCCTGTTTTGGTTCCTTGCACTGACTACTTGTTTTGGTTCCTTGCACTAACTACCTGTTTTAGTTATTTGCACTGATTGCCTGTTCGGATGGGTTGCATTGACTACCTATTTTGGATAGTTGCATTGGTTGCTTATTAAGGTTTCTTGCACTGACTGCCTATTTCGGGCGCTTGCACTGACTACCTATTTCGGTTCTTGTACTGACTGCCTATTCTAGATGGTTAACTGATTGCCTGTTTTGGTTCCTCACACCGATTGCTTGTTTTGGTTGTTTGCACTAATTGCCTGTTCGAATTGCTTACATTGATTGCCTATTCGGATTGCTTGCACTGGTTACTTGTTTCATTCTTTTTTTGTCACTGACTACCCTGATCTAAAAATTTTACACTTGTTGCCTATTTATTCTGCTCTTTATTGACTTGAAAGCCATGGTTTGTGAAAAATATGCATATGTATGATTTATGTTGTGAAATTGTTAATGCGGTAACCATTTCTAAACTTGTTTAGGTTCTTGACTCGATTTACAAGCCTTTTGGAAAAGGCTTAGGTGTTCAAAGAGGGTATAATTACGTCTATACGATCTGTCAATAGGTTGCATGGGAGTGCTTATTTTCTAGATTTTGGGTGCAATGTCTGGTTTTGCTTTAGGTCGGGCTGGATATGATAAATGCTTAGGTTAATAGAAGAGCCCTTTGGTATTTTAGAAAGGGCACTCGGGGATAAGGCTTGTAATGGTGCTTAAGGATGAGGCTTATGATGGTGCTCAGGGATGAGGTTAAAGATGAGGCTTAGGATGAAGGCTTATGATGGTGCTCAGGGATGAGGCTAAAGATGAGGCTTAGGAATAGGCTTATGATGGTGCTTAGGGATAAGGCTTACGATGCTGCTTAGGGATAAGGCTTATGATGGTGCTCAAGGATAAAGCTTTGGATGATGCTCGGGGATGAGGCTTGTGATGGTGCTCGGAGATGAGACTTGGGATGGTGCTCAAGGATGAGGCTCCGGATAGTGCTCAAGGATGAGGCTTAGGATGATGCTCGGGGATGAGGCTTGTGATGGTGCTTAGAGATGAGGCTTGGGATGGTGCTCTAGGATGAGAGATGAGGCTTGGGAGGGTGCTTATAATTTCTTCCTTGCTTTTGATTCCCCAAGCTTGTTTTCTTGCGATTGATTGCTTTTTCTATGGGGTGTTTTTCCTTGAATTTCTTTACTTGCTTTACTAGCTAGTATCAATGGAATTTTCTCCCCTTTTTTCTATGTTTTAATAAAAATCAAATCCTTCAATTATACATTATTGCACTCAGGGTAAGAATTGAAATTGGTTTAATGGCTTGGTTTAATAAGGGTAAACAAGAAAATTTTATGGATTATAGGCTTCAAATTGGTTGCAAAAGTCATATTTTTAACTTAGGTGGTCTAGGCTAAATATAAACTTTCATCAAAGAATGCCTAAATCATCTCTTTCTAAATGTAAGCATTTAAACTTTTGCCTCAAAGGGAATTCTAATTTGTTCTAGGAATGCCAAGGTTAAATAACTTTTTAGAAAAAAAAAACATGCCTATATCTCATAAATTTCACAAAAATTAGTGTTTATAATCTTAGAAATAAATAGTTAAACCAAAGAATTATGTTATATTAAAAATTTTTAATTTAGAGCTTAAATATACTAGATAAGAAAATCAACTCAAATTCATTCACAAATTACAAAACCATGACAGCTTTCAAGCCTACTTGTAATTATTCCAACCAGTGTTAAGCAAAAATAAAAATTTTAGCTAAAATTTTTCCTTCCCCCAATTTAATCAAACACATTGTCCCCAATATGTACTAAATAAACTGATTTCCCCAAACTTATTGCATTAACAGAAGAAAAGAAATAAGAGACCGGATAAAAGCATTACCAAAATTGTATTGCAAAATACAATAAAGCTGGTAGCTGGAAAATGTCATAGCTAAAAGACCAAAACAAACATTAAGAGAAAAAGCTACTAAAAGATATCATAGTCAACTAAAAATCAAAAGAAGAATAAGAACACAAAATGATCAGTGTATGAGGACAAAGTCAAAATCAAAATCAAAACAAAAGGTAAAAATCCATCAAGACTCCGGTGGTGGGGGTGGATGTGGCTGTAAGAGCTGGATGACAGTTTGGAGTTGGCCTTGCAGTGTATCCATGCGAGAGTCGAGGCTCCCGTGCATAATCTCGATGGATTGGAATCGGTCTGCAATCATAGATTCCATCCCATTAAGGCATGTGTCAAATATGTCCATTCGAGACATCATCCGTGCCAGGACTTCGTCATTGGACATGTTTGACGTACCTTGAAAGGATGGACCAGCACTGGAAGTACCTGCACCAAAAGAAGAACCAAAAGGAGGTGGATTACCCTCCTCCATGTCAGTACCACTTGCACCCTCGGCTTCCTTATCCTCAGAACTGTCCTCTCGAGCACCTACTACCCGATAAGCATCTCCGACCTTCTCAATCAGTTTCATGTGGCTCATGACATCTAAATCCAATCTGATACCCTTTCCCCCTCCAACACTATCATAGATTGGTCTAGCCGGGTTCCAGACTCGTAAATATGCAGCAATGCGGGTCACAGAACACCCCATCATGATAGCCCCTTTATCTGCTCTAGCAACCCTCCCCCATCTTTGGCAGAGCCAATACCCAACATTCAGCAAAAATCCTTTTTCAATCGCCCATAAAAAGTATAATTCATTCAAGCTTAAGACTCCATCACTTTCACTCCTTCCAAAGATAGTGTTAGATAAGAATTTGTGTATGTATCTTAGGGCAGGATTTTTTAGTTTAGAGGCCCTTGAATACCTAGGATTATAATTAATTTCATCGGTAAAATGTTGCCATGTACTACGGTCATGAAAATCCTTAGATATTTGGATTTGAGTGTTTCCGTGGGGAATCCAAAAATATGGCTAACTTCATTCACAGATAAATCAAAAGTTCTACCAAGTAGCCTAAAGCGAATTTTGCTCAGGGGAGAGGTAGGCAAAAATCGAATCGAAGACGAATAAGAACTCAAAAACTCTAAAGTTAAAGGCGCATAAGCCAGATCCTTCATCTTAAGAAACTGTCCCCATCCTATACGCCTAAGTGGTTCTATCACAGCATCTCGAAGACCCACTTGCGTTAAGGCAGTTTCATCAATGAATCTATTGGGTAAAATAGAGCGAAGAGATAATTTATTGTACCTTTCTTGTTGCTCGGGTGAAGCGATCTCAAATGGAGGAGGAGCAGGCATCGAAGGAGGTGGACCAAGTGGAGGAGCGGTGGAGGATTGTGCGATTGGCCATTTTCTAGCGGCAACCGAGGAAGAGGGTCTGCTACACTTGTATCGAGGAGGCATGATGGAGGAAGATGGTATGAAAATTTGGTGTGGATTGTGTTTGATTTGAGAGAAAAGGGAAAAAAAAAGAGAAAATTGGAGAAGAGAGGTTGACGGCTAGGGCGTGCGAGAAGGAAATGAGAGGTGGTTAAGGCGTGTGCTTTAAATAGAGGCGCCATTTAATGCGCACATCTGGTCGTGGCACGGGCATGCTCCTTGGCATGGCCAGATTGTGTGCGCTATTGTGTCCTTGAGGCGGTTCATGGCACAAGCGTGCTGTCTGACACGCCTGGGGCGTGCGAGCCTCTGTCCTGCAAAAGAAAAAATTGAAGCTTACCTGGCACGAGCGTGCTCAAGTGCATGGTATGGGCGTGCTTCCCTCTAACTTGCAAGGTGAAATCTCCCTTTGGATAGCACGAGCGTGCTACTGGACACGCTTTGGGCATGCTTGTCCCTGACTCTCACAATGGTTTTCTCCTTTCTTGACGCACGGGCGTGCTGTTGTGCACGATTCGGGCGTGCTTTCCTCTACTTCTCAAAGCAAAATTTTTCTTTTAAGGTACACGGGCGTGTCTTGAGACATGGTCTGGGCGTGCTGAGTTGTCTTATTATGGCACGGCGTGCTGACCTGTGGATTTTAACTTGACCCTGAAAAATTTTGGCTAAAACAAAAGAGCAATCATGGAGAAAAATTGGGAAATTTTGCAAAAGAAATAAGAGAAATAAATGGAAGAAAAATAAAAAAGAAGATAACATGGATTGTCTCCCACAAGCGCTTTTGTTTAACGTCATTTAAGCTCGACTCACTCAACCTAGTTCAGGTTAAACGAGATTGACGGCACTCTTGATAGGATCAAAGTTGTCATTTTGATAAACTTTCAAACGTTGAGCATTAACTTTGAAACTTCGATTAGACTTATCATCCACTATTTCGATGGCCCCATGTGGAAAAATTTCCTTGATTGTGAATGGACCGGACCATCTAGAGCGCAACTTACTAGGAAAGAGACGGAGTCTAGAATTATAGAGCAATACTTGTGGTCCTACCTTTAGATTCCTAAGGATAATATGCTTATTGTGCCATTGTTTGGTGCGATCTTTATATATCTTGGCACTCTCGTAAGCATGAAGGCGCATTTCATCCATCATATTCAATTGAAGCAAACGTTTTTGACCAACTTCATTTGCATTAAAGTTGAGAAATTGAATTGCCCAAAATGCTTTGTGTTCCAACTCAATAGGAAGATGACAACCCTTATCGTAGACCATGCGATATGGAGATATACCAATTGGTGTCTTGAACGCAGTTCTGTAAGCCCATAGAGCATCATCGAGTTTCTTGGACCAATCTTTTCTAGATTGTCCAACAGTGGTTTCCAGGATCTTCTTGATTTCTCTATTGGTAACTTCTACTTGTCCACTTGTTTGAGGATGATATGGAGTTCCTACACGATGAGTAACACCATATTTTGCAAGAAAGGAATCTAAATATTTGTTGCAAAAGTGCTTACCTCCGTCCGTGATTATTGCCTTAGGAGTGCCATGACGTGTGAAAGTATACTTCTTGATAAAATTCATTACACTCTTGGCATCATTGTTTGGCAGAGCAACAGCTTCCGCCCATTTTGACACATAGTCCACCGCTACTAGGATGTATTGGTTGGAGTATGATGGTGGAAAAGGTCCTATGAAGTCCAGACCCCAAACATCGAAGATTTCAACTTCAAGGATGCTATTCAAAGGCATCTCATGTCTCTTCGAAATGTTACCTAACCTTTGACAACGATCATAAAGATGAACATACTTAAAAGCATCTTTAAATAGATTAGGCTAATACAAACCGCTTTCCAATATACACACTGCTGTCTTGTTTGCTCCAAAATGTCCTCCACATTCCATTGAATGCAGAATTTAAGGACACTTTCCATTTTAGCTTCCGGTATACAACGCTGGAATAGCTGATCACTACAGTATTTGAACAAAAAGGGCTCCTCCCAATGGTAGTATTTGATATCATGGAAGAACTTTTTCTTTTGTTGATAAGAAAAGTTGGGAGGAGGGATTTTGCAAACAATGTAGTTAACTATATTAGCATACCAGGGGGTTTATGTGTTCGCCAACAGTAGAACTTGCTCATGGGGGAAGTTTTCATTGATTTGTAACTCTGTTGTTTCTTCTTCCCCCAATTCTAGCCTGGAAAGGTGGTCAGCCACAAGATTTTCGGTTCCCTTTTTGTCGCGAATTTCCAGATCAAATTCCTGTAATAAAAGCACCCAACGAATTAGTCTCGGTTTTGCATCTTTCTTTTCTAGTAAATATTTGATAGCTGAGTGATCAGTGTAACTATTGTTTTGGCTCCAATTAAATAGGCCCTAAATTTGTTAAAAGCAAAAACAATAGCTAGTAGTTCTTTTCAGTAGTTGCATAATTTAATTGCGCATCATTCAATGTGCGACTAGCATAATAGATAACGTGCAACTTCTTTTCCTTTCTTTGCCCAAGAACCGCTCCAACATCGTGATCATTAGGATCACACATAAGCTCGAAGGGAAGAGTCCAATCTGGTGTAGTGATGATAAGGGCTGAGATCAACTCCTTCTTTAACCTGTTAAAAGCATCTAAACACTCTTTGTCAAAATTAAAAGGAACATCTTTAACTAATAAATTACAAAGAGGTTTTGTGATTTTTGAGAAGTCCTTGATGAACCTCCTGTAGAATCCTGCATGACCAAGAAAACTCCTTATTCCTTTCACTGAGTTAGGAGGAGGTAGTTTTTCAATTACCTCGATTTTGGCTTTGTCTACTTCAATCCCCTTTTGAGAGATCTTATGCCCTAAGACAATACCTTCACTAACCATAAAATGACACTTTTCCCAATTCAAAACAAGGTTAGTGTGTTCACATCGTTGCATTACTAAGGATAAGTTATGAAGACATGCATCAAAAGAAGAACCAAATACAGAGAAGTCATCCATGAATATTTCAATAAATTTCTCTACCATATCAGAAAAGATGGACATCATGCATCTTTGGAAGGTTGCAGGGGCATTGCATAGTTCAAAAGGCATTCTCCTATAGGCAAAAGTGCCATAAGGACAAGTGAAAGTAGTTTTCTCTTGATCTTCAGGAGCAATAGGTATTTGAAAGTATCCTAAATAACCATCTAAGAAACAATAAAAGGGATAACCTGTAAGTCTTTCAAGCATTTGATCAATAAAGGGTAAGGGAAAGTGGTCCTTGTGTGTTGCTTTGTTCAATTTCCTATAATCTATACACACGCCAACCTGTGACTATTCTAGTGGGAATTAATTCATTGTTTTCATTAGAGATAACAGTCATATCTCCCTTCTTTGGAACAACTTGGACAGGACTCATCCAACTACTATCGGAAATTGGATAAATGATGCCGGCATCCAGGAGTTTTATAATTTCAGCCTTGACTACCTCCTTCATGTTTGGATTCAATTGCCTTTGATGCTAGATTGAAGGTTTGTAGTCTTCTTCTTCCATCAGGATTTTATGCATGCATACACTCGGGCTTATTCCTTGTAGATCTGAAATTGACCAGCCTAGTGCCTCCGTATGCTTTCGAAGAACCTGCAACAATCTTTCTTCTTGATCAAGCGTTAAATGAGAAGAAATAATAATAGGAAAAGAATGATTCTCACCTAAGAATGCATGTTTTAAATGAGGTGGGAGTTGTTTCAGTTCTTGTTTAGGTGGTTCACTTTCTTTCTCATTCATGATGCTTGATTCATTAATGTTATTTTCAATATGCAAAGTGTTTTCCACACATTCATCAACAACATCAATTCGAAAACAATCACCATAGTCCATAGGAAGTTTACAAGATTTAAGAACATCAAAGACAATTTCTTCCTGTCCAACCCTCAGAGTTAACTTACCTTCATACACATCAATTAATGCTCTCGCAATTGCAAGAAAAGGCCTCCCAAGGATTAAAGATCCTTCCCTGTCTTCATCAATATCAAGAATAACAAAATCAACAGGAAAGATGAATGTACCTACCTTTACAAGCACATCTTCTACAATTCCTCTTGGATATTTCATTGATCGATCCGCTAATTGTAGAGACATCCTTGTTGGTTTGAGCTCTCCCATACCTAGCATCTTAAAAACTTCATAAGACATAAGATTAATGCTAGCACCTAAATCTACCAAAGCTTTTTCAAAATCAAGATTACCAATAATGCAAGGGATAGAGAAACTTCCTGGATCCTTTAACTTTGGAGGCAGTTTATTTTGGATAATTGCACTGCATTGCTCGGTTAACATTACCATTCCTTGATCATTGATTTTTCGTTTCTTACTCAGGATATCTTTTAGGAATTTCGCATAGCTAGGCATTTGAGCAAGAGCTTCAGCAAAAGGAATATTGATTTGAAGCTTTTTGAATACATCCAGAAATTTGAGGAAGCTCTTGTCATCTTGTGCTTTCTTTAACCTTTGTGGGAAGGGAACAGGTAGAACATAGGGTTTTACTTTTTCTTGTTCTTCTAGGTCAATGATGGGCACCTTTGGCTGCTCTTCCACTTTCTTTTCTTTCTTTGGTGGTTCTTCTAATTGTTTGCCACTTCTCAAGGTGATAGCCTGCACCTACTCTTTAGGATTCTTTTCAGTGTTGCTAGGTAACGTACCTTGAGGTCGTGATGCCATCATGTTTGCAAATTGTCCTAGCTGAATCTCCAAATTTCTTATCACAGCCTGCTGGATTTTATGGTTTTCTTTGGTTTTGTTCATGAAATCCATGTGCGATTTAGAAAGGGCAGTGAGAAGGTCATCATAAGTTTTCTTTTCTTGAGGAAGGAACCCTGGTGATGCATTCAAGGCATTGTTAGGATTCCCATAGGACAAATTAGGATGGTTCCTCAACCTATTATCATATGAGTTGGAGTAAGGGTAATTTTTCCTTCCGTGATTCATCACATAATTTACTTGCTCCAAGGTTTGCATATTCAAAGAGTCTATCATGCATTCTCCAATCCCATGTTGTCCATTGCACCTATCACAAACTTGCATAATAGAATTCACAAGATTAGTAGTTAACATGTCCAGTTTTCTTACCATGTTATCTACTTTTGCATTAAGTGCTGTAATGGCATCTATTTCATAGACTCCTGCAGTCCTCTTCCTCTCGGAATTGTTTTGGTAATGGCTGTTGCTTGCCATCTCCTCTATCAATTCATATGCCTCATCAATTCCCTTCTTCTCAAAAGATCCACCTGCAGCTGCATCTAAAGTGATTTTAGTACTAGGAGATAATGCATTATAGAAAGTTTGTACCTGTAACCACTTAGGCAAACTGTGATGTGGGCACTTTCTCAACAAGTCCTTGAATCTTTCCCAAGCTTCATACAAGCTTTCTTGATCATAGCAAGCAAATGTCATTATCTCATTGCGCAGTTTTGTGGTTTTTGAAGATGGAAAGAATTTTGCTAAGAACTTTTGGGCTAATTCTTCCCATGTTGTGAAACTTCCAGTGGGGTGTGATTGTAACCAGGATCATGCTTTATCCCTAAGAGTGAAAGGGAAAAGTCTCAATTTAATTGCATCTTTGGAAGCACCATTCTGTTTGAAAGTATCGCAAATTTCCAAGAAATTTGTGATATGGGCATTAGGATCTTCACTAGGCAAACCCCCATATTGGATCGAGGTGGAAAGCATTTGGATAACTGCGGGTTTGATCTCAAAATTATTAGCTTCCACCCGAGGTCTTGTAATACTCGAGGTTGTCCTATTAAGATTAGGTGTTGTGTAGTCTCGCAAAGTGCGGACCGGATGTTGAAGTGGAGGTCCGTTTACGTTTTCGTTCTCGTTCTCGTTGACCATGTCTGCTTGTTGTTCGGGTTTTATTTCACGTTTTCTTCTTGCAGCGTTGTACCTACGATAAGTTCTTTCAATTTATGGATCAAAGACTAAAGGTTCAGTCTTTCTTGATCGTCTTTGCATAAACACCTGAAATAGGTCTTAAAAGAAAATTAAATAAAACAAAAAGGAATGTCTAAATTAATAATAGGGTAATTAATATTGATATTGATAACGCCAATAAAACGGTGCCAAAAACTTGACAATGGTTTTCACAAGTGTACGAAATCGCAACAAGTAATATAGAGTGAAAGAGTATCTTATCCACAGGGATTGTATATCAAGTACCAAAATTATGTCAACCTATTATTATTTAAACGACAATAAGAGAGATTTGTTATAAGGAAAGTAAATTTGAAAATAAAAACAGAAAGAGATCAAGCAACAAAATTTAGGTGAAAAGAAATCAAGGATTAAAACTACTAGGGAATTTGATTTCACTTAATTCTATCCAATTTATTTTATTAGTTTGTTAATCAATTTTAATTATTCAAGTAGGGGAAACAACCCTAAAATCACTAAAAAGCTCTCCCAATGTATTGTTAGCTATTCTAATCTAATCTAATTACCTATCTTCCAATAGCGTAATCAAACATAAATTAAATCATTAAGTTTTATGGTTGTTTTGTGAATTCATAACCTAAGATCATTAACTTATGAAAACCCCCCTTGAGTCAAACCATATAGCTTCCGCATCAAGTTATTATTCTCAAGTAATTTATTACCTTTTTCATATCAAAAACCCTTCTCCCAATAGTGATTAATGAAATAATTCAATCCAGGGGAGAAACTCTACCTGGAAGCTTTAAGCTCAATAATAAATTATAACAAGAACAATGAAAAGCAAATCTAATATTATAAATTGGAATCGAATTAAGTTACATCAAATCTCTAGTATAAGAATTTAGCTAGATATAGTAAGTAAATAAAACTTAATAATACTTGAATAATTCTTCATAATCAGTGATGAACAATGAAAAGAAAAAAAAAACAAGATTTAAGAGTTTAGAGATAAGAACTAGGTAACAGCTATGTGGATGGCTTCCTTGAATCTTGGCACAAATCTTGGATGCTTGAGACCTTTGAGAGAGAGAGAGAACTATGTAGAAAACTACTCAATTTCGAGATACCAATCAATGAAGAGTTCCCCTCTTTATATAGACCTCCTGAAGGTAAATCTGACTCCGTTTAGGAAATAGAATCCTTATTAAGTACAAAATCTTCTTTAGGAGATCATGACTGTTTAGGCCTTGGATTTCTTCTTAGTTAGGACTCTTTTCTCTTCCAAAATAGGTCTAGATCTTGTTTAGTACGTTTAGGAAACTATCCGAGGTGGGCCCATGTGAGAAAAGGATTGATTTGCGTTTTTAGCTCACGTCAGTTCTGCCTTCGAAGCACGGGCGTGCCATTGAGCACGGCTTGGGCGTGCTTGAGTCTGGAACTATGAATGATTGGGCACGGGCCGTGCTATGCAACACACTTCAAAAGAGTCTTTGTGGCATGGGCGTGCGCCTTAACACGGCTGGGGAGTGCTAGGCTCTGACTTTCCAAGATAAGTTTCATCCCAGGCGTGCTAGGAAGACACGCCCTGAGGTTCCTTTGGGCACGGGTGTGTCACATAGCACGGGCCAGCCGTCCTAGCCCCTAGCTCTCCACTTGATTTCTCTTATTTTAGCATGGGCGTGCTATGATACACGGGCTGGGCGTGCTTGAGGCTGAGTAATTTACTTTGTAATGCTCTTTTCTGTGCCAAAACCCTGCAAATTTCTTTCAAATCAAGTATATTATGATTCAAGGAAACTTTGAACAAAATTATACTTAAAATGAAGTAAAAATAAATTAAAGTGATAAAATTTAATAATAAAGCTATACTAAAAACACTATAAAAATGATACTTATCAATCATTACTAAGACATTTTTAGGAGAAAAAATTAAGCGTTTACAGTTTGGCCCCACTTTGATGATATTTTGCTTTTTGAGCAAGATGTCATCAAAGTGTAAAGTAGACGCGCCAGTAAGAGATCCTTACTTGATAGTTGTTGAAATGTCATGTCTGGTTGAGATAAGGCGGGCGTCCTTTAGATTGATTTGCGTTCTTTGAATGGCTTGGATGGAGGAGGTGTGCCATTTTGACTGCTTTGTTGATGTAGATTGTCATTTTGGCAATGTTAGGTGGGCGAATTGTGTCATGGTGATTGATGTCTTCTACGGCTGACTGCTGGTTGGCAGCTTAGTTGAAATGCGTCACTTTGGACGGGTGCGTTCTTTGAACAATTTAAACTAAAAGAAGATGCTAATTCGACGCTTCGGACAATGGATGGGCCACTTAGGATGACTTGATCTGAAATGCACCACATTGGACGGTGGTCACTTTGGGCAGTGGTCACTTTAGATGAGTGTGTTCCTAGAATGGCTTGGGTGCGCCACCCAGGACGACTTGATCTGAATTGTGCCACTTTGGGCAGTCATCACTTTGGACTAGTGCGTTCTTTGAACGGCTTAGGTGTTCCACCTAGGACAACTTGATCTAAAATGTACCACTTTGGGCGATTATCACTTTGCACGGGTGCGTTCTTTGAATGGCTTGGGTGCACCACCTGGGACAGCTTGATCTGAAATGCACCACTTTGGGCAGATCTGCAAAATAATTTTGGTAACAGGGAACAAAAGCTTTTCGGCCAATTATGGTTAAAGGTAAAATTCTGTGATTGTGCCCGGAAAATCGTGCTCGTGCGAAAAGACTTGAGTTCACACACATTTATGAGTTTGCATAAAGATGTATGAGCTTATTCAGATTTACTGGAACTTATTGAAAACCATGTCATGGCATGCAAAACAGTGAAAATTTTACATGTTGGGTCGAGGCTTACCTGTGACCAATAGTGATGCCCCTGGTTGGGTGGCGAGCCATTGGTGGGTTTCCAGCTAGGCATAGTAGCCGGTCGCTGCAAGTGGGCCTTTAGTCCATTTTGGGCCTAAGGGCCTAAGTTGGGCCCATAAGCCCATTAAACTCTTATAAATCGGTGAAAGTGACATTTAGTTGTCACTTTCAACCTATACTTTCATAAAGCTTTCTTTGAGAACTCTTTGATTCCGTCTCTTACTACCAATCACCATGGTCGCCGAAAATGTTGCTGATTGGCTTCTTGGAGGTGCAGTAATTGATCCTCTGATTAGGCCAGTTGGTCACAGCATGAAGTTGCGAGAGTTCATACCCGACGTAGGGAACTCCATTAATCTGCAGCTAGATTTGCCCATGCGCCTTTGCTGGGGTACGACTAAGTTAATTTGAAACCTCTCATTTTGTATTTGCTACACTAGGAAGACTAGAACATGCAAACAATAGGTTAGAAATCAAAGATTTTCCATCTAAATGCTCCACAGTATATTCTGTTTGGCTAGGGCTTTGAGTTGTGCGTGCTCCATAGAGGATGTGGCACGCGCCACTTTGACTGTGATCTGCATGGTTTTTTGTCATTTTTCTTTGATTACTTGCACCAATAACATACAAATTCGCGCTTTGCGCTTATTAGTCAATATACTTACAATGATTTATTTTGCAGAAGAGCGTGAAGCAAGGGAAATTTGGTGGAAATGCCTACACAACCGATGAGTGGTTCAACCGGTACCCCATTTGGGTTCAAGATCATGTCTGGGAGGCTGCCTTCAAGCCTTTTGTTGACATATTATCGCGGGTACAGGGCGGAGCCTGTCGTCAAGCATACTATCCCTGATGAAGCGGTGGATGGATACCACACACACTTTCCATCTTCCATTTGGTGAGATGACTATCACACCGATGGACTTTACTACCATCACCAGCCTACCATTTGGAGGATGGTCTGTTGTCTTCAATGACTAGCTTTGGCTCTTAGACCGGCTAGGTTTATGGGCGAGTCTTAGAGCCGTTATTGGCGTGGAGCCTACTATAACTTAGAAGAGGATATGGTATGAGAGCATCATTTCACAATATGAGAAGATACCCCTGGAGCAGGTAGAGGCGATGGATGTGGACGTCATGGCCCGACCCTTTTTGTCTTATTTCCTTTCTACCACCCTATTCACCAACCATGGGAATCATGCAGATTTGGCACTACTACCTCCACTGCAAGACTTAGATGAGACTGGGTAGTATAACTAGGGAGCTGTTGCTTTATCGTATCTCTACTATGGGATGGATCTCTACATCTGGGCGCGCATTTGAAGGTTGGCCACAAGCGTGTGATTGAGGTACGTACGACCCATCAGCCTACTAGTAATGGGGGAGAAAACATTTTCTTTGTTGGGTTTGAGTCTCCTGAAGGTCTAGGGTGCTGCCAAATAACACATTCTAGAAGACTCTAGCAGTTGAATTGGTGATCAGCATATAAACTATGCTTTCTTACCTTTCATTTTTAGCATCTCACCTTCTCTAGAGAAGTGAAACTCGAACAGATAGAGCAGATGGTCTAACTACATAACTTTTTCTTTTTCATTACTTTTGGGGATCGTAAAGCACATCCAACAAGGCTTACGATATTTTCATTTCGAGCAGACCACTCTACTTACTTTCTCTTAGGAGGAGCAATGAGAAATGTAAGACTCAGCCACTGAAAAACGAATGTGAGTTCGGCTTTAGGGCCTCTAAAGCATTACTTCTATGATCTTAGGAGCACTCCCACGCCCAACTAAAACTAAGATTGGGCTAGCTGAACCAGTTTCAAAGGCTAGATTCCTCCAACTTTCGATCTGCGATAACAAATTCTCTTTTGTGATGGTGATTTTCCTTCTTCTTCTGCTTCTATCACTGATTGTTGTTTTAACCTTGGCACAGATATGGGCTTGTGAGTACCGGGTCCTCCCCATGCCTATGCTGTTTGGCTTTGAAGCTGTCAACAACGAGAGGACTCTTCCTCGAGGCTAGGCTTGGAGGTTTAACAAGAGATACGCACATACCACCTTGGATATCTCAGCCTTCAGGCAAACGCTGAACAGCTTGAATTGGATAGAGCAATCTGTCAGTCCATAATTCCTAAACTATTTCTTTCTTTTCCCTTTCTCCTCATTGGACTTGCCTTTCTTTTATTGTGATTTTGCAGATTGTAAAGTATCCATGAGGACAAATTGTTGAGTTCCCTAACTTTGTCCAGGCAGCTGTGGCATATCAGTAGAGGAGGCTGCTCTTGCCCAAGCTCTTTTATGATATGTACTACCTCAGGAAGAGGGTGTATGAGTGGAAGCTCAATCTGGACCAGAGGAGGGTACCCCATGATGTCCCATATTATATGTTGCGCACCCGCTCAATCAAGCTGGAGCAAGAAGCTGCCACAACATGCAAGGGCTCAATGGCCACTGATCATTTGGCTGCTTTAGTACCTGGTACTTACGCCATCTTTTTGAGAACCCAGTTGTTGGTCCATGTACCACCTCCCACTGAATTTGACCCATTTGCAAAGGCAGAGGAGTTGGATGGAGATCGGGGCCTTGCCCCAACTTGGGTAAATTTCATGTATGTTACTCTATTCTTGGCTTTCCCTTAGTGTGTTGTTCCACTTACTTATTGTTTGTGCTCCATTATTGTAGTGACGGCAGTGTAAGAAGCGCATTAGGAGAGTCTCCAACTCTGAGGCTCCAGACACAACTATCCTTATCGGCAAGCCGAGGCATGCTCCAGGCGCCTAATTTTCGTTTATTTTTAAGCGGACTGGGCGGACTGCACAAGGCATACTGAAGACCCACCTTGTGAGTCCCTACTGAATGACTCCATCGAGTTACACCATATAAGACTCCATTCCCTTTTTTACAGACATCTTTTCTTTATAATTTCACATTCTTAGTGGATGCCCCTATCTTTATTCCTTAGGTATCCATCTTTGACTATAATGAGATGTGCTAGCTGTATGAAGTTATGCTACTTAAGTTGGCTATGGCGAGGCCCTCGAATTAGAAAATATCTACGAGTATCGAAAAAGAACAAATCAGAAAATAGAATGCAATGCGCATGTCGTGTATGCATGATATGCAAAGCTAATGAGTTTAAATGCATGTAGAGAGCTAACATGGTGCCTCCTGCTGGTCGAGGTTAAGAGTTCCAGCGCGGCAGGCGAGCTGGTCATGGAGCTAGATGCAGACCGGTCGTTATTGAAGAAGTTGAAGAGTCTGAGAGTGAAGATTCTAAGGAGACGACCTCATATGTGTCTTGAGAAGGCTGCCCTTTCTCACTTCTTTTAGTCTTATTTTCCTCTTTTCTTTTTATAGTGTAGGCACAACTCGGTTTGGGGACCAGTATTATTTTATAATGAAATTCGTATGTTTTTATTTATATCAAGGCAAGTGTCAATTTCTTTACATGCTTCTGAGTTTACATTGTGCATTCTCGTCTTACCAGTGATGCTTGAACTACTTTTGAGATTGTGAATCAAAATATAATAAGCATGAAGTGTTGAAGCTATCTGCGCTTGAGTGGCGTGGGCCACTACTAGTGTGCCTAGCGCCACATTTAATGACAGACAGCTGTCAACCCCATCCTTTATGTTTGCTATAAATGCCCATAAGGTACAAACTCGCTTCAGAAGTTCATTTCTCTCTACCAAACATAGCTTCAAATCAGAAACTACCCCAAACACTTCATTTCTTCACCATTTCTTCATAGATCAATCTTTGGTGCCCATTTTGAAGCACTGTTCCGTAGTTTCACCTAAGAAGATCGGGATACCCTCTCTCCCTTTGAACTTGACGGGCTGAGTTACTACCGAAACATACGGGTCCAACACGGACTGTTGTAATGGTTGATCAATCACTAAGACCATTCAGACAACTTATTTTGCCAAAATGACTTCAAGATTTGCCCATTATTTAAGGATTTTAGTATCATTTCCAGGAGGATACCCATGACTGAAGGGATTCCTGCAGTGCCCCAATTTGATGTCGATCCTGCTTCAATGATTCTGACGGCGTTCAGTTTCCGGCTTACGAGATACCTAATTATGATTTTGGAGCTAATGTCATGCCCCTGCGTCCTCTTATAGACCGTGAATTAGAGATGGACAACGGTAGTATATACTGGGCTCCACTTGTGTGCTTTTGCATGCTGAGCAAGTAATTGTTACTTAGCGGCATCGATGGCTATGGCAGTCTTCAGTTAGTACCCATATCGAGTAGATGGTTGGGCAATGTACACCATTTCCACTTATCCTTGTTGAGACATTGACTTGGCTAGGAGATCGCGCTCGGGACTCTGACTAGATGCTTGGTCTGATGGGGACTCAGCTTCTACTGCAGGTAAATGCATTCTTTGTTTGTTTTTTTGTTTTATTGTCTCTTTTTTTTTCTTTTTCTTTTTTTTTCTTTTTTTTGTTTTTTTCTTCTTCTTTTTTGTAATGCTCTAACTTTTGCTTAAACCGCCCTTCCGGGTTTTCGACTTAACGAGCTTTTTTCTTCTCCTTTTTCTTTTCTTTTTCCTTTTTTTTGAACGCATTCACAATTGTGGGCTTATGAGAAGCTTCAAGTGATGGACCCGCCACCGGACCATCTGATGTTTGACCACAGATCAAGAGTGTATGTCCGGCGCCATCGTCGCTTGACCAGTGATACCGTTAAAGACTGGACTGGTATCTTTCAAGTCTCACCGCTGAGGGTGTCAGATGGACTTGCCCTTGGTAGGACATAGAGCGAGTCACAAATTCTTCTTATATACTTTGCATGCTTCTATATGGACTGACTAAAGCAGTAGCTTATTACCCAAGTCGTGTGGCTAGGCAGTACGGCCGACATTAGACTATCCCTGATTATACTCGATTCGAGGGTGGACTGATTACTCAACAATTTCTGCCTCGCTTTATTGCTACTTGGCCCAGTCGCACAATTGTCCTCATTTCCGATGCAGCTGACACTTCTTCTTTTGCATTGTACTGCTCGTGGCTGTAGGCTTATTTTGAATTTGGAGCTGATTCTGAGTCTACAGATTTACTGACCGCTAGATATCTGTTAGGACTGGGCATATAGATGCACTTATCCTGTTTTCTAACAATATGCAATGGACAATTATTAACAGTGCAATTATATGAATGTATGCACTTTTATGAATGAAATGCCTTTTGCTAAGAAATGTTTGAAATATTTCCTGTTATTCCATACCAATCAATGTAAATTCACATCAATTGCACATTGACAAGAACTTAACACAACAAGCTTTAAAGTTAATAGTAACACAAAAGGTGAATTTTATTAATTGGGCTTTGTCATAAACGTTTCGTTTTATACATAAAATTTCTTTAGCCTATCCAAATTGACTGGCTCTGTGAACTCATTGCTTTCCATGTCGGATAACTTCACTGGACCTTTAGAGAATATTTTCTTTATAAAAAATTAGCCTTCCCAGTTGGGCTAAAATTTTTCTCTCGAGTCCTGAATGTTTAGCCGCATCTGTTTTAGTACTAAATCTCCTACTCTAAACAGTATCAGATGAACTCTTCTGTTGAAGTGCTAAGCCATTCTACTCTTATAAAATTGATCCATAAATTGAGCATTGAGCCTTTTTCCATCTAGGAGGGCTAATTCTCGATAATGATCTTCAGCCCATCGACATTCTGGAATTTTAAATTCCACCATTATGCGCAAGGACTCTACTTCTACTTTGGTTGGTAGCACGGCTTCCATTCCGTAAACCAAAGAATAAGGAGTTGCCTCATTCACAGATTTGGTAGTGGTCCTTTAGCCCCATAAAGCATATTGTAACTTGTTCCTATAGCCCCATAAAGCATATTGTAACTTGTTTAGTCCTTTAGAGAACATTTTCTTAATAAAAAATGAGCCTTCCCAGTTGGGCTTAAATTTTTCTCTTGGGTCCTGAACGTTTGGCCGCATCTGTTTTAGAACCAAATCTCCTATTCTAAATAGTGTTGGCTCAAGGGTCAAAACAAAACAAATAAATTTAAATTATATTATTTGTGCTAATAATATTTTATGCAGAATACATATAGAAAGTAATAAACGAACAAGGCAAGTCCTACAAATCCAAAGATTATGAAGACATCCGAAGACCCTAGTGGTTAGACTTTTAAGATTCATTGTAGGATAGAGAGAAAATTCAATTATAAGCACAAAAACAAATTTTTCTCTCATCAAAATTATTTTTCGAAAATAGACTCTTCAAAATAAATATTTTTGCTAAAAATTATTTTCGAAATCTCTTTAAAAATCGAAATATTCAAATTACCTGTATTAAAGAGATCATGTCTCTAACAATTTTGGTAATAAGAATAAATCTAATGGAAATCTTATGCACTTCTTTTTCGGAAACAAAACCTTCTTTGAAGATCTAATAATCTTGATTTATCTTCTTACCTAAAACGAAGGAAGATCTTATTTTAATTCGTTTTTAGTAAGAAAAATCTTTTCAGAAAATATTTGATTCAAGTATTTACTTTCGAAATTCTTTATTTTAAGGAAAGAAAAATTGTATTTTATTTTCTTACCAAAAAGATAAAATATTGACTCAAAAGATCTTGGTAACAAGGATTCTCCGTATCTTCTAAATAAGGAAAGTCAATATTCTGATTTCAAAAAGAGATCTTCACTTTCTAAATACGAGAGTCACAGACCGCTCTATAAAAAGGTGTTTTCATTCTTGAAAAATGCGAAAGAAAGAGTTTTTGTTTTAAGAGTATTCACCTATTAATCATATCTTTTATCTCTCAAAACTTACTCTCTACCCCCCTTATTTCTTTTCATCTTTATACTTTACGTTTTTATCTTTAAAAGAGAAAAGAATTTTTATAACAACTTCTTTTGAAAAACAATTCTATTTTCTAAACTATTTTCTAATCTGAAAAACTGTTTTTCCAGTGCTTATATTTGCATTTCTGCCTGTCTATTTAGATTCTGTAATCTTTAGTAGACAGGTTTTTATTTGATAAACATTTGTGTAATAGCTTAGGTGAGAAGCTATTGTGAAAGAGGTTATCAAGCAACCTTCTCCATGAGAGAGATTTTAATGTCTTGAATTGAGTTTCTGTACTCTGCCAAAAACAGAAAGGGTTAAGGTTAGCTAGAACCTTTCGACAATCTAGTGGGATAAAGGGTAGATCTAGGTGTTGATCTATTGTCTTGTACTGTTGGTTTGTCTCTTACCCTTGAAAAGAGATAACATAGTTGAGGATCTCATTATACTCTAGAAATGCTAAAGTTGTTAATGATTCTGATGTTCTAAAACCGGAATAAGTCTTATCTTCTCTGAATATTAGAACTCTAGAATTCTGATAAGTGAATATACCACGTTCTAAACTGTTCTTCTATTTACAGTATATTTCACTACTTGGGTTTCTAATCAGTTTTCTAAACTTGATTAAAGCTTTGTGAAGCAGTTCTGATTTCAATAACTGTCTCTCACATAATCTTATATGATTTTCTAAACTTTATAAGAAAGTTCTAATTACAATAGCTTTTCGTCATAAATGTAACGCCCCATTTTTCTGTGTCTGAAATAAGAAGTTTACCGGTGTGTAAATAGTACCACCAGTCCGGATGTCCGTATTATTTTGGTCCAGAAAAATTACTATCTATGTGTCATATTTTATTTAATATTTTTGGAGTATGCATACATGATTTTTCTGGGTAGAAAATAAGTAATGAATATTTTTTGGAGAATTTAGATATTAGTGAATAGTGAATTATGGTGTTATATTATTAAGTAAGGAAATTTGAGGAATTATTTTTAAGGATTAAATTTGAGAATTTTATGGAGACAAATAATATTTTGAAGGAATTTAATTGGAGATTATTTGTAGCCATTAGATGAGATTACTTTTGACTTAATCTTAGCCATCCAATTGGGGAAAAAACTAAACTACCCTTTAGTTGCTTTATAAGTCAACTCCAATTATTGAGCAACCACTTTCTCTTCTTCTTCTCCTCCATTTCCAACGCCAACTTCCTCTCTTCTTCTCTTCTTTGTTTTTTCTTCACTTCTACTCACTAAATCCACCAAATTTACACCATTAAACTTGATTTAATTAATTAATTTTTGAGATTAAAGCTTGAGAAGTAATTTTTAGTGAATAATTTCAAGTAATTTGGAGAGTTACCACTTAAGCCAAAGGGTGGAAAACTTTCTACCAAAGAGAAGGGCTTCAAGAGTTTTCTTAAGCTTGTTAGAGCTTATGGTTAAGGTTAGTGTTCATAAACACACTTACCTTACTCAAATATTTGATTTTGTGCCTTTATGCTATCATGTGTATATTTTGGGATTTTGTATGAAATGATTGATTTGTTGAATTTTGGTTACAATAATATGCTCTTGGGTGATGTTTGATGAGTACTTATTATGTGGTAGACATTTCTACCTTGTACCTTTGTTGTTCACATTCTTTTCATGGTTGAAGAAAGCTGAATTTGGGAAAATTGGGTTATTAAGTGAGATTAAAGACCATTTTTCGATCCTTTATAGTTTCCATTTGTGTCTAAGTCCTTCATAAAAGTTGTAGGTCCACTTCTCAGCTTTCCAACCCATCCTCTTGTGTCCAATTTGGATATATATAGCTCAACTTATGGCTAAAACACCTAAACTGACTTTGTTATGACGGGCCACATGTATCATTGAATTGAGTGCCCATTTTGACCACTATAATGGTAATATTATGTTCTGAGTTCTTCATGAGAGTTGTTGCCCTGTCTCTTGAGACTTCTCAGGTTTTGGAGTGGTTTGATTTGAGTGTCTGGATAAGTAGGAATTTGATAAACATTGGAATTAGTTCTGTTGAATCAGGTCTGGACTATTGGTCTGTGTTCCTAGCCTTTTTTCACCATCTTACAGATTGATCTGGGCTGTTGTCCCTTGATAACATTTGTAGAATTTTGTCTTATCTTTCTAATGAATCAAACTTAACTCAATTTGAAGATTTAGAACTCAAGTTATGTCTTAGAAACCCAGCAAAGGGCAAGGTTATATTAATGCTGGAAATTTTCTATGTCTTGAATCGTAGGTTTATTTGGATAAAGGTAGGTATGAATCATGTGTGATGAAGTTCTCTTGATTCTTTGTATACTTTAAGATTTATTTGACAAAAATAAGACATAAGTTTGAAAAGTGTTGTTGTGGATATGTTTAAATGGATATCAATTGAAAAAGTGTGGAATTGGTTAAGATCATGCATTATGAGGGTTGAAATGGATACTTTTGTGCATAAGAGTTATGTTAGCATACTTGATTGGAGAAGGAAATTCCTCCCCTTAGTTTTCAGTAAGAGGTCAAACCACCATAGGGTAATAATGCTTAATTATTTTATATATGTGAAATATGTGTGACTATTTTGAAAACTTTCATTTGTTTAGAGTCTTTAAAAAAATGGGTATTTAAGGTGTATGTTCTTTTAATTTTGAATAAGGAAAGTATGATTTGATATGATAAGAAATTACTTATGCTACATTTCATTATGACTTTAAGAAAGGTTTAAAAGAAAAGGAATTTATGAGAAATTTCCTATATTAAGTAATTATGTTTAAGTATGAAGTTTTTTATGAGTTACTTAAGTTCTAAAGTAAGCTTACATGTATGATTTCATATGATAAGACATTTTCTATGTTAAGTAATTATATTTAAGTATAAAATTTTCATGAGCTACTACGTTTTAAAGTAAGCTTACATTATGAATTTAAGAAGACTAAAGAATATGATAAGTGTTATGAATTAAGAATTAAAACAAGGATTTTGGGCTCTAATATACTTAGTGTGAATTTGATGCGTGATTTGATTTTATTATGTATGATGAGCATGCTCGGCATTTAATGCCATTATGATAAGAAGCTATGATCATATGCTAGGCACGTAGGTGTCTTATGTTAGGGCGGACGCGCTCTATATGTTATGAATAAGATGGCGACCTAAGGCCATTATGAAAAGGTTGGCGACCTAAGGCCATTATGAAAACCTATCTGCTTCTCTTTTTCCTAAGTGTATGCGAGCCCCATGGAAAATATTTATAAGACAATTTAACAAATGAGATCATATTATTTTAGTAAACCTTACTTTGGAAATTAATGATTATGTTATCAAATGAATTTTCAAAGCCTGACATTTCAGTACATGGTTTTAAAAATAAATAGTATGTGTCTTGGTCTAATAAATGTTCAAGTAGTGAATTTATGATTTGAAAGAATTAAATTATTTATGTTATTACTTATAAGTTTATTTGATATCTCTAAGTAAAGAACTAAAGTATTTCTGGTGATTAAATATTTATGTAAAGGATTTATGGTATAAATAAATTAATTATATATGTTATTAATTATAAGTTTATTTGATATTTCTTTTAATATAAATGTAAATGTATGTTCTTTTGATGAAAATTTATATTTTAAGTGTGTTGCCAGTGCAACATTGGTAAGTTTATCATTTATGAGCACCACTGAGTTTTATACTCAGCGCGTTGATTTTTATTACATATAGGTTGAAGACCGTGGTTGCTACTCGAAGATCAAAAGAGTAGTATCAGAGCAGAAGTGATTATTTTGGTAGTAATATATTGAGATTTATGTATTTAAGAATTATGGTATGTACAATTATTACATTTTCGGAGATTATGTTATTTGAGTTATAAAGTTATAACTTAAGCATGTAATTATCAATTATGTTGGTGTATATATTTGGAGATAAGCAAAAGATTTATTAAATGATTGAATATAAAATATTTTAAGATAGTTGATATGATTAGTTCATTAAGACTTGATATATATAATGAATGCAATTAATTGATGGATATTATATACTATTGAAGATTTATTCATTTATGAAAATATAAAAGTGTTGTTGTGTTATAATGATTATTTGGAGATGTTAGAAGTTTGGAGTTTAATTGGGAATATTTTGTATTCACATGTTTGGCGAGCTCAGTTTTTAAAGGGATATTTTTACAGTATTTCTATAGGATTTTTCCCAATCATTATAAAAAAAAATTATTACTCGCTAAACTTGTGAATACTCAATTACTTCTAATTCATAATCTAATTTTATGATTTATATGTTAAGTTAAGACGGTGTTTCTGGCACCGAATGTGGCATCTGCTGTTGGGTCTCTCGGGACTGGGCGGTGGGTGTTACAATAAAATAGTTCTAATAATTGAATAAGACATTGTGAAGCAGTTCTAATTGATAGTTGCACTTCGCAAAGTCTTTCTATTTTCTCTGAATAGAACATTGTGAGGCAGTTCTAATCAATAACTTATTTTCAAAAGTTCATTATTTTTTCCGCTGCACTTAGAATTCTGTATTTTGTTTTTAAAGCTAAAATTTTTATTTTTAGAAAACTCAATTCACCCCCCTCTTGGGTTGTGCTATAGATATACGGAACCCACAATCTGGTATCAGAGCCTTGGCTCTTGACTTACCGAAGCTTAACAGCTTAAGAGATAAGATCCCATGGCAACCCCACTTCCTCTTACTTCTTTAGAAGGTCAATCTATTTCTAGACCTCCTTTGTTCAGTGGTTCTAATTACTCTTATTGGAAAACTAGAATGGAAAACTTCATGAAATCAGTTGATATAAACTACTGGAGGAATGTTATTACTGGTCTTCGTATTCCTATGAAAATTGTAGAAAATAAGAGTATTAGAAAAACAGAAGAAGAATATACAGATGCTGATTGGAATGATGTTTCTATAAATGCAAAAGTTATTAATATTCTTCATTGTGCTTTAGACGCAACAGAATACAATAAAGTGTCTAGATGTAAATCTGCAACAGAAGTTTGGGAAAAACTTAGAGTTACCTATGAGTTACAGATAGAGTAAAGGAATCCAGAATAAATATTCTTTGGAGAGAATATGAAATGTTTAGTATGAAGGAAGGTGAACTATTGCAGAGTTAAATTCTAGATGTACTAATATAGTTAATCCTTTGAGAACTCTCGGAAAAGAAATTTCAGAAGATGAGCTTGTTAAGAAAATCCTTAGAATTCTACCTAAAAAATGGAATTCTATAGGAGCTGTTATAAATTACAAAGAGACTCCCGTCACTTATGATTATCTTATAGGAGCTCTTGTTTTAGAAGAAATGAAATCTTCTTTGACTGTAGAAGATAAGAAAAAGAAAGGACTGGCTTTGAAAGTAATTTCTAGTGAAAAAAGTTCTTCCGATCTTGATAGTGATGATTTAGCACTTGTTGCTAAAAGATTTAAAAAGTTCTATAGAAAGAGTGGAAGGCCACAGAAAAAGTTTATTAAAAAGAATTTTCCACCTAAAATGTAACGCCCTATTTTTCCTGTGTTTCAATAGTAGTTTACCGGTTTGTGAATAGTACCACCGATCCGAAAGTTGGTATTATTTTTTGTCCGGAAAAATTACTATTTATGTTTTATATTTTATTTAACATTTTTGGAGCATGTATGCATGGTTTTTATGGGTAGAAAGTAAGTAAGGAATATTTTTGGAGAATTTAGATAATTAGTGAATAGTGAATTATGGTGTTATATTAAGTAAGGAAATTTGAGGAATTATTTTTATGGAGGAAATTTGAGGAATTATTTTTATGGAATAAATTAGAGAGTTTTGTGGAGATAAATAATATTTTGAAGGAATTTAATTGGAGAATATTTGGAGAAAAGACCAAAACACCCTCCAATTTGGAGAAAAGACCAAAATACCCCTTAGTTGCTTTATTAAAAGCAACTATCAATTATTGAGCAACACTTTGTCCTTCTTCTCCTTTTCCTACACGTTTCCTTCTCCTCCTCCTCCTCCTTCTTCTTCTTCTTCTTCTTCTTCTTCTTCTTCTTCTTCTTCTTCTTCCTTTTCTTCAATTCTTACTTAGTAAACGCTTAGTAAACACCCATCCAACTTGATTTAAGTCATAAATCTTAGAGAGTGAAGCTAGAGAAGTAATCTTTGGTGACTAATTTCAAGGAATTTGGTGATTTTCCTACTTGGGTCAAGTAAGTGATTTTATGATAAGTGAATTATTTTTGGGTTTAGAGTTGTCTTTTAGCATATACATGCTTAATCATGCTCCAATTACTTCTTTTATTTGTTTTCTTTGTTTGATTTTGAGTTTTTTACATGTAGAGGGTGGAGAGCCTTCCAACAAAGATAAGGGCAAGACCAAAGCTTGAGAAGCTTTGATTAAAGCTTGTTTTGAAGGTTAGTGTTCATAAACACACTTACCTTACTTAAATTTTTGATTTTGTGCCTTTATGCTCTCATGTGTATATTTTGGGATTTTGTATGAAATGATTGATTTGTTGAATTTTGGTTGCAATAACATGCTCTTGGGTGATGTTTGATGAGTATTTATGTTGTGGTAGACATTTCTCCCTTGTATCTTTGTTGTTCATGTTCCTTTCATGGGTAAAGTAAGCTGAATTTGGGAAAAACGTGTTTTTGAGTGAGATTAAGGACCATTTTTCGATCCTTTCTAATTTCCATTTGTGTCTGAGTCCTTGATAAAAGTTGTAGGTCTATCTCTTAGCTTTCTAACCCATCCTCTTGTTTCCAATTTGGAGATACATAGCGCAACTTATGGTTGAAACACCCAAACTGACTCTGTTTGTGTCGGGCCACATGCATCACTGAATTGAGTGCCCATTTTGACCACTATAATGACAAGATTAGGTTCTTAGTTCTTCATAAAGGTTGTTGCCCTATGTCTTGAGACTTCTCTCATTTTGGATTGGTTTCATTTGAGTGTTTGGTTTAGTAGGAATTCAATAAACAATGAACTTGGTTCTGCTGAATCAGGTTTGGTCTGTCAGTTAGTGTTCCTAGCTTTTTTTTGTTATCTTCCATATTGATCTGAGCTGTGATCCCTTCATAACATTTGTAGAATTTTGTCTTAGCTTTCTAATGACTCTGATTTCATTTAATTTGGAGACCCATAACTCAAGTTATGTTTTAAAAACACAGCAAAGGTCAATGTTACTTTTATGCTGGAAATTTTCTATGTTAAGTCATTTTGTTTAAGTATGAGAATTTTTATGAATTACTTAAGTTTAAATTAAGTTTTTATTATGAGCCGACTAAAGAAAATGAATTTTATGAGAAATGTTTTTGGGCTCTAATATACTTGGTGTGGATTTGATGCATGATTTGATTTTATTATGTATGATGAGCATGCTCGGCATTTGATGCCATTATGATAAGAAGCTATGATCATATGCTAGGCACGTGGGTGTCTTATGTTAGGGCGGACGCGCTCTATATGTTATGATAAGGTTGGCGACCTAAGGCCATTCTGAATAAGCTATGAAAATTTATCTGCTTCTTTTTCTCCTAAGTGTATGTGAGCCCTTGTAAAATATTTTTAAGGAAGTGAAATAAATGAGATCACATTATGTTAATAACTCTTAGTTTACCATAACGTATTTATGATATCAAATGAATTTTTAAAGCATGATGTGTTGGTGTACATATGTAATACATGTTCAAATTTAATGATTTTATGTATATAAATGATCTTTAAGTATGTTGTCATCACAACATTGGTTTGTTGTGTTTTATGAGCACCACTGAGTTTTATACTCAGCGCGTTGATTTTATCACGCGCAGGTTGGAGATTGTGTTTGATGCTTAAAGACCTGAAGAGTAGCATCAGAGCTGAAGAGATATTTTGGTAGTTACTTAGTATTTTTTTTTTTTTTTTTTGTAACTAAGAATTATGGCTTTTATAAGTATTACATTTTTGGAGACTGTATTAGTTAATTTATAACTTAAGCATATTGTTGTAAATTATTTTGGTGTATATATTGGGAGATAAACTTGGACTTATTTAATGGTTAGAACATTAGAAGTTGATATGTTTAAATGAATGTATTGAATTGATGAATATTATAATGTTATTGAGGATATGAAATGATAGAAGTGCTATTGTGTTGTTATTGGAGTTTGATGGAGTTTGGAATTGGGAGTGCTTTGTATTCATATGTTTGGCAACTTCTATTTTTAGGGGAAACTCTTGCAGTTTTTCTGTAGGACTCTCCCAAATCATTTTCAAAACAAAATATTATTACTTGCTAAACTTATGAATACTAAGTCACTTCTAATTCATAATATGATTGTATGATTTATATGTAGGTTAGGACGGTGCCTCCGGCACCGAATGTGGCATCCACCGTCGGGTCTTTCGGGATCGGGCGGCGGGTGTTACATAAAAATAGCAACTTACCTAAGAAAGAACCTTCTGAAGTGGTTTGTTATGAATGCAACAAACCTGGACATATTAAACCCAATTGTCCTAAATTGAAAAAGAAGTCAACTAAAGAGAAGCTGAAGCAGGCATTCGTAGCTGCTTGGAGTGATTCAGACAATTCTAGTTCTGAAAGCCAAAGTGATCAAGAAGAAATAGCTAATATTTGTCTAATGGCTACTATTGATTCTGACTCCAAAGAAATCAATACTCTGACTTCAAAACAGAAAGCTGAAATCAATGAAACAAATGCAACGGTCCAGAAGCATGAAGAAAGCACTGTAAGTATTTCTAAACCTGAATCAGAAAATGATCTTCTAGATACTTATAATAACCTTTGCAATAAGTTTGAAAAACTTGTTAGAAAGCATAAAGTTCTAAAGAAGGATTTCAGAAAACTAAAAACTGAATGTAATCATTTGAAGGATGCTTTTTATCAAGAAGTTACTTGTAAAAATCTTATCATAGAAATTAAAGATCTCAAAAATTGTAATAATGAATTTTCTAAAAATCTAAAACACCTTGAAGAAAAATGTAAAAATCTAAATTTTGAAAATGAATCTTTAAAAACTGAGATTAGAATTCTAAAATCAATTTCAGAATCGTTTTCTAAAGAAAAGACAAGTTCTAGCTATGATGGCATTTCTAAACTGAATCATGTTTCTAATAAGAAAAATGTTGTTTCTAATGTTGTGACTTTCGAACATCAAAGTTTCAACAGAAAAAAAAAATCATAGTAAGCTAAATGCACCTGTTACCATTAACCCTCCAGGACCCAATATGAGTTGAGTACCTAAATCTACTTGATCTTTTCAGGTGTGCCTAAGGAGTAAGCTGAAAACAGAAATGTGGTATATGGACAGCGCTTGCTCTAGGCATATGACTGGTGATAGAAAGAAGTTCACCAGATTAGAAAAGAAAAAGGAAGGTACAGTAAGCTTTAGAGACAAAGCAAAAGGTAAAATCGTTGGTATTGGTGTGGTAGGTTCTAATCCTTCAATAGAAGATGTATGCTTAGTAGAAGGATTACATTATAACTTGTTAAGTGTTAGTCAGATTTGTGATAAAAACAGAAGAGTGATCTTTGAACCTTCTCATTGTGAAGTTCAGAACATGCATGATAATAAAACCTTATTTGTTGGAAAAAGGTTTGGGAATATATACCTAGTAGATCTCTCTGATATGCATAACCAGGATATATGTTTAGTTTCTGTTGATAATTCTAGTTGGTTATGGCATAGAAGACTTGGACATGCAAGCATGCACCTTATTTCTAAGTTGTCTAAGAAAGATTTGGTTCGAGATTTGCCAAAGTTGAAATTTGAAAAAGATCACATTTGTGATGCTTGTCAAATGGGCAAACAAACCAGAACATCTTTTAAATCCAAGGGCATGGTTTCTACTTCTAGACCTTTAGAATTACTACACCTTGATTTATTTGGTCCAATTACCCCTACTAGTCTTGGAGGAAAATTCTATGCATTTGTTATTGTAGATGATTACTCTAGATTCACCTAGACACTCTTCCTTAGAAATAAGGATGAGTCATATGACATGTTTGTTCATCTTTGCAAGAGAATACAAAATGAGAAAGGATACAACATCTCGGCAATTAGAAGTGATCATTGAGGAGAATTTGAAAATCAAAAATTCGATGCTTTTTACAACAAGTCAGGAATCTTCCATAACTTCTCAGCACCTAGAACACCTCAACAAAATGGAGTAGTGGAACGCAAGAATAGAACACTTCAAGAAATGGCCAGAACCATGCTAAGTGATTCTAAACTACCAAAGTATTTCTAGACAGAAGCAGTTAACACTGCCTGTTATATTCTAAACAGAGCTTTGGTAAGATCTAAACTTAAAAAGACTCCATATGAGCTATACAAAGGTAGAAAACCAAATATTGGTTATTTTCACATTTTTGGGTGTAAATGTTTTATTCTAGATAACAAAAAAAATCATCTTGCTAAATTTGATGCTAAATCTTAAGAAGGTATTTTTCCAGGATATTCTAGTAATAGTAAAGCATATAGAGTGTTTAATAAAAAGACTCTAGTTGTAGAAGAATATATTCATGTTGTGTTTGATAAATCTGACTCTACATCTAGAATTTTAGAAAATGATAATGTTGTAGATTCTAATCAAGAAAAATAGAATGAACAATTAGAACAACTAGAACAGCCAGAAAGAGAGCAGAATATTGATAATCAGGCTGAACCAGAAGTTGAACATGAAGATCAGAACACAGCTGAAAGTCAAATTCTAGAAACAGAAATTAAAGATTCTCAATTACCAAAAGAATGGCAATTTCATAAGTATCATCCCCAAGAAGACATTATGGATAATCCTTCAGAGAGGATGATGATTGGAGCTCAATAGAAGAGATATTTTGGTAATGTTGCTTTTGTTTCTCAATTAGAACCTAAAAATTTAGAAGATGCTCAAAACGATGGAAGTTGGATTCTTGATATGCAAGAAGAGCTAAATCAATTTGAGATAAACCAAGTTTGGAAACTTATTTCTAGACCTAAAAACCATTATGTTATTGGAACAAAATGGGTGTTTAGAAATAAGCTTGATGAACAAGGTAATGTTGTGAGAAATAAAGCAAGATTAGAGGCTCAAGGGTACAACCAAGAGGAAGGCATCGATTTTGATGAGACCTTTGCCCGATTGCTAGACTTGAGGCCATTAGAATGCTTTGTGCATTTGCATGTTTTAAAAACTTCATGTTGTATCAAATGGATGTAAAAGAGCTTTTCTAAATAGTTTTCTAAATGAAGAAGTGTATTTAGAACAACCTCCTAGTTTTGAAATTTTTGATAAACCTAATCATGTTTACAAACTTACTAAAGCTCTTTATGGTTTGAAGCAAGCTCCTAGAGCTTGGTATGAAAGATTAAGTAAGTTTCTATTAGAAAATGGTTTTTCAAGAGGAAAGGTTGATACAACACTATTTTTCAAAAATAAAGCACATGACATTCTAGTTGTACAAATTTATGTTGATGACATAATCTTTGGATCTACTAATAATCTCCTTTGTAAGGAATTTTCTAAGATTATGCAGGGTGAGTTTGAAATGAGTATGATGGGAGAATTAAACTTCTTCCTTGGACTTCAAATCAAACAATGTGAAAATGGAATTTTCATAAATCAAGAAAAATATACTAGAGAATTATTGAAACGATTCAAAATGGAAAATGCCAAGGTATGTAGTACATCAATGAGTCCATCCTCAAAATTAGAAAAAGATGAAAAAGGTAAGGATGTGGATATCAAATTTTTTAGAAGTATGATTGGTTCTTTACTATATCTAACGGCAAGCAGACCAGACATACACTTTAGTGTTTGTCTATACGCTAGATTTCAATCGTGTCCCAAAGAATCTCATTTAATTGCTGTAAAAAGAATTTTAAGATATCTTCGTGAACTTCTAATCTGGGTCTGTGGTATTCTAAAGGAGATACATTTGATCTTATTAGGTATAGTGATTCTGATTTTGCAGGAAGTAAAATAGATAGAAAAAGTACATCTGGAACTTGCCAGTTTCTAGGTGGCGCCCTTGTATCTTGGTTTAGCAAGAAACAGACATCTGTTGCTCTTTCTACTGCAGAAGCAGAATATGTTGCAACTGGAAGCTGTGTTGCACAAGTTCTATGGATCAAACAACAGTTGGCAGACTATGGACTGAAATTAGAAACAGTGCCAATAAAGTGTGACAACATAAACGCCATCAATTTATCTAAAACTCCAGTTCAGCATTCCAAAACCAAGCACATAGAACTCAAACATCACTTCATACGTGATCATGTATAGAAAGGCGACATAGTGATTGAGTTCTTTCCTACAGAAAAGCAATTAGCAGATATCTTTACTAAACCTTTGAATGAAAGTCAATTCTGCTTAATTAGAAGAGAACTCGGTATGTTAGTTCTAAACTCTTACCTTTAGAACTACGTAAGTATGTTCTAAACTGTTTTCTATATTTGAAAGTGAAAGACCTGCTATGTTCTAATACTTTATTCTGTATGTTTGTGAAAAACGCTTTTGTCTAAAAAGAAATGCGTATTGCTCTGATATGACTTTCTAATGTCATTATCAGAATCTTGCTTTAGACAAAATTCAAAAACAGTCAATTTGCTTTCTTTTGTGTGTTTCTTTTATTATGTTTTGTGTCTTTATTCTATTTAAGCTTTGGCGGTTTTATTTTTATTTTATTTGTCGATTTGAATTTCCCTAAAAACTGTCTTTTATTTTCGTTTTTATTCTTCTTTCCTAAAATCTATTTCGCTACTTAAATGTTCCTGTCTCTCTATTAACTGCTCTATGTTTCTCTCTTACTCTCTTACTAACGAAACACTAAGTTGTTCTTTGCGTCAAAACCCTTAACAATGGCCGAATCAAGCTTCACCTCTGCGTCTGACTCTCTAACTGAACAAGAACTCCAACTCCTAAAAAGGCTATCAAAGAAATATGAGGAAAAGGAGTCAAAACAGAAAAAGTTAGTTGAAGAATTGAAGGAAGAAAAAAAGCGAAAACTGCAACTTCAAAGAAACAAGTAGCTAGGGCTCGCGACAAAGGTAAATCTATTCTTTCACCATATCCTCTCATGCGTTCTTATATTATTGATTGGAAATTTTTCGGGAGTGCTGAGTTTAACTTCAAGGAACTCTTTGAGTTTCAAGGTTGGATGGATTTTTCATCGTTAAATAGACCATGTTATGAGAATTTAGTCAAAGAGTTTTTTGGTTCTCTTAAGGTTAGTGGAACAGAGTCGATTTCTGTAAAACTTGAGGGTGAAATCAAAGCGTTCTCTTACGCTCCACTTGAGCAAAATTTTTAATTTGCCAAATACTGGGTCTAGGGTAACGAAGATTAAGGATATCTCTAGGGTTAGTGAGTACAAAAAGGAAGAACTTGAGAAGAAAATTGTTAAAAGAGGTTCTGCTGATAAACAGGGCGTTATTGAATGCTCAAATTTGATGGATGGCATGAAATGGCTATACAAACTGATTGTGTATTATATTTATCCCAAAAGTGCTTCACTTACATATGTGAATCAGGTTGAACTGTGCATTATGTGACACATAGTTGAGAAGAAACCCTTCAACCTGTGTCATACCATCTTTGACAAAATGCAGAATAAACCTAAGAAACTGTCCTATGGAATGGTACTTACACCAGTGTTTGAATTTCTGGATGTTGATTTAAGTGAAAGTGATGGTTGTAATGTTTCAAAGCTAGACAGTGGGTCGTTAAAAATGAAAGATGAAGAAGGAGAAGAAGAAGAAAAGAAAAAGGAGAGAAAGAAAAGAAAGAAAAAGAAGAAGCTGAGAAAGAAAAGAAAGAAAAAGAAGAAGCTGAAAAAGAAGAAGAGAGAAGAAAAAGGAAAAGCTAAATTGGGAGAAACAGAGAAGGAACAAAAGAAAGAGAAAATGAAAGAGAAAGAGAAAATGAAAGAAGAAGAGAAAGAAAAGAAATTAGAAGAGGAAAAGAAGGAAGAGACAGAAAAAGAGAAAATAGCTGAGAAGGAAGCAGAATCAGAAAAAGGGGAAGAAACAGAAGAGAAAAAGGAGTCTAAAAAGGTAGAAAAAGGAAAGAAAATAGAAGAAACCATTGATGCTGAAACAGAAAAACTAGAATTGAGTGATGAAGACAGGTCAACTGAGGTCAAAACTGAAAAAGAATTTGATTTTTTATCAGCTCAAAGGGGTAGAGAAGCTATGCTAGGAAGAATGGAAAAAGAGCTTATAGAAGAGCACAATATGGAGCTTAATGAGGCAATAAAACATTGCAAGACTGTGATTGAATATAATCAGTCTCTCATCGAGTCCTTGGAAAGAATGAAAGATGTTAATGAAAGGAAGCTAGCTACTCTAAAAGTTAAGGGAACACCCTACAGTCCTGCCTTAGAGAAACCAAAGAAAGTAAAGCACACTGCGAGTAAACATAAGGCTCATGGAAGAAAGCCTCCATTGCACCCTTATTCTAAGCGACCAGAAAGCTCTACTGAAACCACTCCTGCCCAAAATCTAAGAAGTTCTAAGAGACTTAGAACTGACCCCAAGCCTCTCTGATTTTTGTGTTATGAACAATATTTTTTTGCTTTGTCTTTGTAGGTTATATTGTTTGAATTCTGTTTATTTTTTTATTATGCTCTGATCTTTACTAACCCTTTTTATATGATGACAAAAAGGGGGAGAACACAGGATATTTTGATAATTAAGTACGTAATCTGCTGATGTGTGGTAACCTTAGTACTTATATCTTATTGCTTACTATTTTCTAATCTGTGTTATCTATATGTTCTATTTTGGTGAGCTATATATTTTACATGATGAACTGAGTGTCTTAGAACTTGGATCCTTATTCTAACGTCTGCTCTGCAGGTTAGACTTAAGATCTTTTCTTCTATTCCTAATATCAGGTTCTATTCTATTCTTATGCTCTGACCATATGCTCTGGTTATTAGAACTTAGAATATCTTGTCTATTTTTGCTCGTTCTAATATCAGTTTCTAAAATATTTCCCTAGCTCTAAATTTCATAAATACTTATATTTCATCTATTCAGGGGAAGCATAATACATGTTCTAAATTCGCTTCATATTAAGATCATTTGACATATTTAGAACTTATATTTTTCTATGCATAAAATTTAGGGGCAGCACATGTTTTATGTTTGCTAAATTTATTGGTTTTGTCATCATCAAAAAGGGGGAGATTGTTGGCTCAAGGGTCAAATTCTAATCTCGGAATTTTGATGATTAAAACAAAACAAATAAATTTAAATTATATTATTTGTGCTAATTATATTTTATGCAGAATACATATGGAAAGTAATAAACGAACAAGGAAAGTCCTACAAATCCAAAGATTATGAAGACATCCGAAGACCTTAGTGGTTAGACTTTTAGGATTCATTGTAGGATAGAGAGAAAATTCAATTATAAGCGCAAAAACAAATTTTTTACTCATCAAAATTATTTTTCGAAAATAGATTCTTCAAAATAAATCTTTTCGCTAAAAATTGTTTTTCGAAATCTCTTTAAAAATTGAAATATTCAAATTACCTAAATTAAAGAGATCATGTCTCTAACAATTTTGTTAATAAGAATAAATCTAATGGAAATCTTATGCACTTCTTTTTCAGAAACAAAACTTTCTTTGAAGATCTAAGAATCTTGATTTATCTTCTTACCTAAAACGAAGAAAGATCTTATTTTAATTCGTTTTTAGTAAGAAAAATATTTTCAGAAAATATTTGATTCAAGTATTTACTTTCGAAATTCTTTATTTTAAGGAAATAAAGATTGTATTTTATTTTCTTACCAAAAAGATAGAATATTGACTCAAAAGATCTTAGTAACAAGGATTCTCCGTATTTTCTAAATAAGGAAAGTCAATATTCTGATTTCAAAAAGAGATCTTCACTTTCTAAAAACGAGAGTCACAGACCTCTCTATAAAAAGGCATTTTCATTCTTGAAAAATGCGGAAGAAAGAGTTTTCGTTTTAAGAGTATTCACCTATTGATCATATCTTTTATCTCTCAAAACTTACTCTCTACCCCCCCTTATTTCTTTTCATCTTTATACTTTACGTTTTTATCTTTAAAAGAGAAAAGAATTTTTATAACAACTTCTTTTGAAAAACAGTTATGTTTTCTAAACGATTTTCTAATCTGAAAAACTGTTTTTCCTGTGCTTATATTTGCATTTATGTCTGTCTATTTAGATTCTGTAATCTTCAGTAGACAGGTTTTTATTTGATAAACATTTGTGTAATAGCTTAGGTGAGAAGCTATTGTGAAAGAGGTTATCAAGCAACCTTCTCCATGAGAGACATTTTAATGTCTTGAATTAAGTTTCTGTACTCTGCCAAAAACAGAAAGGGTTAAGGTTAGCTAGAACCTTTGGAAAATCTAGTGGGTTAAAGGGTAGATCTAGGTGTTGATCTATTGCCCTGTTGGTTTGTCTCTTACCCTTGAAAAGAGATAACATAGTTGAGGATCTCAAGATGAGTCATGGGGAGTGGATGTAGGCGAGTTAGTGCGAACCACTATAAATCACTATGTTGATCTTTTTAATTTTTAAAGTTTTGCTTGATATTATTCTACTCACACTTCTATTTATACTCTAGAAATGCTAAAGTTGTTAATGGTTTTGATGTTCCAAAACTGGAATAAGTCTTATCTTCTCTGAATATTAGAACTCTGGAATTCTGATAAGTGAATATACCAAATTCTAAACTGTTCTTCTATTTACAGTATATTTCACTACTTGGGTTTCTAATCAGTTTTCTAAACTTGATTAAAGCTTTGTGAAGTAGTTCTGATTTCAATAACTGTCTCTTACACAGTCTTATATGATTTTCTAAACTTTATAAGGAAGTTCTAATTACAATAGCTTTCCGTCATAAAATAGTTCTAATAATTGAATAAGACATTGTGAAGCAGTTCTAATTGATAGTTGCACTTCGCAAAGTCTTTCTATTTTCTCTGAATAAAACATTGTGAGATAGTTCTAATCAATAACTTATTTTCACAAGTTCATTATTTTTTCCGCTGCACTTAGAATTCTGTATTTTGTTTTTAAAGCTAAAATTTTTATTTTTAGAAAACCCAATTCACCCCCCCTTTTGGGTTGTGCCATAGATATACGGAACCCACAAATAGTTTCAGATGAACTGTTATGTTGAAGTGCTAAGCATTATACTCTTATACAATTGATCCATATATTGAGCATTGAGCCTCTTTCCATTTAGGAAGGATAATTCTTCGTAATGATCTTTGGTCCATCGACATTCTTGAATGTTAGATTCCATCATTATGCGCAAGGACTCTACTTCTACTTTGGTTGGTAGCATGGCTTCCATTCCGCAAACCAAAAGAATAGGGAGTTGCCTCATTCGCAAATTTGGCAGTGAACCTATAGCCTCATAAAGCATACTATAACTTGTTCCTATAGCCCCATAAAGCATATTGTAACTTGTTTGGTCCTTTAGAGAACATTTTCTTGATAAAAAATGAGCCTTCCCAATTGGGCTTAAATTTTTCTCTCTAGTCCTGAACGTTTGGCCGCATCTATTTTATTACTAAATCTTCTATTCTAAATAGTTTCGGATGAACTCTTTTGTTGAAGTGCTAAGCCATTCTAATCTTTATAAAATTGATCTATAAATTGAGCATTGAGCCTCTTTCCATCTAGGAGGGCTAATTCTTGATAATGATCTTTAGCCCATCGACATTCTGGAATTTAGATTCCACCATTATGTGCAAGGACTCTACTTCTACTTTGGTTGGTAGCACGGCTTCCATTCCGTAAACCAAAGAATAAGGAGTTACCTTATTCGTAGATTTGGCAATGGTCCTATAGCCCCATAAAGCATATTGTAACTTGTTTGCCCAATCTCGATGATTTTCTACCATTTTCCTCAATATCTTCTTGATGTTTTTGTTTGTGGCTTCCACTGCTCCATTCACCTGTGGGTGATATGGTGAAGATTTGTGATGTTCAATTCCATACTTTGCCAACAACATTTTCACTTCCACCTAGAACTAAACTCCATTATCTATTACTATATTATGGAGGATCCCATATCTACAAATAAGATTCTTCTCAATGAACTCAGCCATTTGCTTGGTGCCTATATTCTTAAAAGATTTTAGATCGACCCATCTTGAGAAATAGTCCACTGCCACCACTATAAATTCATGTCCATTAGAAGCAGGTGGTGAAATTTGCCAATGATATCTATTTCCTAAGTTGCAAAGGTCCATGGCAAAATAGAAGGATGTAATTCTAAAGGTGGAATATAACTTAGGTCTCTGTGAATTTGACATTCGAAGCACCTTTTCACAAAAAAAATACAATCCCTTTCTATTGTCGATTAGAAGAATCCTTGTTTGAGAATCTTTTTAGCTAATGTTGTTTTGCTCATGTGGCTACTGTAAACCCTTGTATGGACCTGTTCCATTATTTCCTCAGCTTCTTTCCTCTATACACATCTTAACCAATATGGACCTGTTCCATTATTTCCTCAGCTTCTTTCCTCTATACACATCTTAACCAATACCCCGTTTGACATTCTTTTGTATAGCTGATCGTTTAACACTGCAAACTGCAATGCCAAATGTTGTAGACTCTTTTGTCATCTCTAGTAGCTAAGTTAGGAAACATTCTTTTGGCCATCCACTGTAGGACATCATGAAACCATGGTTGGCCCTCTTCCTTGATATCCATAATCCTCTCTCCTTCATAGCATGAGATACTACTCGAAGACATTATAAACAGCTTTTTAGGCATAGCTGATATCCCTTCCCAAGCTGATGCTAAATTTTCCAGAGTGTCCAGAACTCGGTTTTTCACTTTGCCAATGTGTGTGAAGGTTATTCCTGTAAAGTTCTGAATAACAGTACGTAGGTAGTCGATATAAGGCTTTAACCTGTCTTCTTTGACTTTCCAATTTCCGTTAGCGTGCTCGATTACCAATTTTGAGTCGCCGACAACTTCGACTTCTTCAGCTTTTATGGCAATCAGAGCTTCTAACCCAAATAAATAGGCTTTATTTTTGCCATGTTATTCGTAACTGCAAATTGCAACCTCTTCATCATCTGGATAACTTCCCCTTGTGGAGATTCCAACAAGACGCCTACTCTGGCTCCTTTACTGTAAGCTGATCCATCAAAGTAGAGCTTCCATCCTTTCTTTTTTATTAAGTTCAAATGCTCATCAGGAAAGTTAATCTCCTATTATTCATCTTCTATTAGATGTGCTACTAGAAAATCTGCAACTGCTCATCCCTTGACGGTCCTCTTTGTAGTGTATTCAATATCGAATTCGACAATAGGATTAACCACCTTGCTAGTTTCCCCACTAGTGCTAGTGTTCCATATAGATATTTAACTGGATCCATTCTAGAAACTGATATGACTTTATAAGATTGAAAGTAGTGGCGAAGTTTTCTGGTTGCCCAAACTGTTGCTAAACATTTTCTTTTGATCAAATTATATTTTTGTCCATTCAGAAGAAGTTTCTTGCTCAAGTAATAAATTGCCTTCTCAACACCCACTTCATCGGCTTGTGCTAACATAGCTCCAATTCTGACATCTTCCACTGTCAAGTACAAAATTAATGGATTCCCTGGTTTTGGTGGGCATAAAATCGGGGGACTTGGCAAATAATCTTTGATCTTATCAAATGCTATCTAGCAGTGATCATTCCACTTAACTGATTGATCTTTCCTTAACAACTTAAAAATCGGATCACATACAATAAATAACTTTGATATGAACCTATTGATGTATTGAATTTTTCTCAGAAAACTTCTCACTTGCTTTTCGGTCTTAGGAGGCTCCATATCTTGGATTGCCTTGATTTTGTTTGGATCGATCTCTATTCCTTTTGGACCCACTATGAATCCTAACACTTTTCCAAAAGTTACCCCGAATATACACTTCTTCTGGTTCAGCATAGCTTGTATTTAATCACTTTGTCCATAAATCGCTCTATAGCTACTGGATGTTCCTCTGGTGTCTTAGTCATGACAATCATATCATCAATGTAAACTTCTAGCTCCTTATAGATCATGTCATGAAACAATATAGTTGCCATCCTTTGATACGTAGCCCCAGCATTCTTTAAGCCAAACAGCACCACCCAGTAGTAGAAAGTTTTGAATTCTGGAATGAAAGTTGTCTTGGCCTCGTCTAGCAGTGCCGTAAGAATCTGATTGTAACCTACAAACCCATCCATAATGGAGTAGCATCCCATCATTGCTGCACTATCTATTAGGATACCGATGTGAGGAAGAGGAAAATCATCCTTTGACAATGCTTTGTTCAAGTCTCTATACTCCACTCACATTCTAACCCACCCGTCCTTCTTGGGAACTAGAACTATGTTTGCTAACCATTCCAGATAGTGAACCACTTCTAAGAATCCTACATCAATCTACTTGGTCACTTCCTCTTTGATTTTCTCGGCCCATTCAAGTCTTAGTCTTCTTCTCTTCTATTTTACTGGCTTAGCCCCAGGATACAGGGAAATTGTGTGCTCAACTATAGATTCATCAATCCCAAGCATGTCTTGGTAGCTCCATGCAAAGGCTTCTTTCTTATCCATAAGTAGACTTCAAAATTTTATGTTTAATTATGGCGTTATGTTTGGCCCAATTAACAAAGTCCATGGGTTATCTTTTGTGCCAATATTAAATTCAAGCATACATGATGAGTTCATATCAAATATGTGCAAGAGCTTATCTATTTGATGAATGTAACCATTAGGAATGACATCAAACAAGTATGCAAAATTGAAATTCATTTCCTTGAAAAAGAGAGACAGTTCATCAGATTCTATTTCATTATCAACAGTAATAAAAACATCAGAAGGGGACTCAGCTTCCAAACTGGCAGACCATAGGAGCTTTTCCAAACCGGCAGCCACTATCCTTTCCACCATTTTCTCAATTTCCACAGTAGGGATACTACCGTCACCCATTTGGAAAGATCGAAAGGGATTGAAGGTTCTTCAACTCTGACCAATCGCTATCCGTCCTCAACCAATTTGCCTCTTGCAGTGCTTTTTCTTTTCTCGGAGCTATTTTGACCGTACAAAATAAGGGTTAGAAAACAATGATATGATGCATGTATGCGTGAATGCATGAATATGGCAAGACATACAAGATGTAATCACACGGACATTGTGAAATATAACTAATGTTATATTTTATCACAGTTCGATCGCGATTGTTCGAAATAGAAAATAGAGAAGGACTTTTGATAGAGTCAAAACGTGCCTTATTTTGTAGCCTAATATTTGAAATGTCTTTTGCTTATTTTTTGTATCCTTTCTTTTTGCCTTAAGTGAAGATGCTTGAGCAGGGTTCTTTATTTATATATATTTGAGATTTTTTTTTTTTCTCTTCTCTTTTTAGCACTTAAACTATTTGGCTCAAAATAGACTAGCTTTCATTACTTCCAAAAGTTGACTTTTATAATAATAGTTCTTTTGGCCCTAACATTTGAACTCAAAAACTAAGAAGCTTGATATGGTTTGGCATCCTCTAAGGTGAAGTGCCCGATTTCTACAAGGCGGCTAGCGATATTGTGCATGAGCGTGAAATGCACCTCCACACCTTGAAAGAGAGTCATAGCCTCAAGTTGTGCTTGCTTAATTTCGAGGAAGAGTTGATGAGCCCCTTCTAATAGGTCTTCATTAGTCATTGTGGGAATCAAAGGAGCTTCCCTCTTAGGCGTTTAAGTTTCGGCCTTATAGTCAAATTTAAAAGAGCACTTTTGGCCCACTTTGCTTCAAGCACCTCTCTTAAGTCTTTCGCTTTTTAATGCTTCGAACGATGAGAATGAGATAGAATATTCCTATATGGCTTAAACAAAACAAGTTACGTGATGCATGAGAAAAAACACAAAACAACATAGATATATACAAGTAAAGGGAACGAGAGTTTGGAAATGCATGACTTCCACCCTTATATCTCCCACACACAATTCATGGTCAAAAGTCTCATCTAAAGCCCTAGGATATATTGGTTGGGCCCATAAGCCATTATGGATTTTGGACCGACATCTCTCGCATTCATTATATGAATGACACATCATTTAATTATTATGGTAATCCTAAAGGAAGGAACTAAGGTCATGTACATGAGCTTTGTTTGGGTTAAATAAGTCTTGGGTCCATAAGCAAGAATTGGTTATTTCGTCCCATTTAGCTTTAGGTCTAAGCCAATGGTAATAACGGATTGTGCCAATTCTTTTGATACACCAAAAGGTACTAGACTTATGGGTATGTATATTAGTGGCAGATCCCAACAGTCGAGTAGAGTGAAAGGACCACATCCCCCATTATCACCTTTAGGGTTTAGGGTAGAAAGGAGACTAAGAAGAGAATAATGCATGAAAGTCAATTATATATATATATAAACTACAGCTCAATTTCAAGCTAATAATATTTATAATAATTGTGAATAAGTGGACAACATTGGAGTCAAACTCCTTACTCGGACCCAAAACCGAAAACCAGAGATTCTTGGTTCGATCCCCAGCGGAGTCGCAAGGCTAAGGATGCTATTTTTTTTCTAAATGTAAAATTGAAAGGCTTGATTGATTTTATTTTAGAAAATATGATTTTCGTTATAAGACCCATTCATTGATCCTTGAAAAATTACTTTTTACTTTGGTAAGAGTTTTATTCTGGAGTTGTCACCTTTTTAGGAAAATTTCTCGAATTAATCAATTTATTGGAATCAACTAACTCAGTT